>NC_058045.1:15805332-15902832 GCF_020085105.1 Siniperca chuatsi | reverse complement strand
ATATCAGCCACTTCAGTTATGTTCCGGTGGTACATCCCGTGTAGGGGTTTGTCCTCCCATGATGGTCCTTCCTCCAGCACGTCTTCCTCTGTTCCCCATTGCCTGAGACATTCCCTGAGCACGTCATCTGTTGGGGCCTTATCTTGGATGTACTTGTGGATCTTGGATGTTTCATCCTGGATAGTGGCTCTCACACTCACTAGTCCACGGCCGCCTTCCTTACGGCTAGCGTACAGTCTCAGGGTGCTGGATTTGGGATGGAACCCTCCATGCATGGTGAGGAGCTCGGCGCCTTAACGTCTGTGTTCTGTATCTCTTCCTTTGGCCACCTTATTATTCCTGCAGGGTATCTGATCACTGGCAGGGCGTAGCTGTTTATTGCCTGGGCCTTGTTCTTGCCATTGAGCTGACTTCTTAGGACTTGCCTTACACGTTGGAGGTATTTGGCCGTTGCCGTCTTCCTTGTTGCCTCCTCGAGGTTGCCATTTGCCTGTGGTATTCCAAGGTACTTGTACCCATCCTCAATGTCTGCTATTGTTCCTTCTGGGAGTGAGACCCCTTCTGTGTGGACTACCTTCCCTCTCTTTGTCACCATTCGACTGCACTTCTCAAGCCCGAATGACATCCCAATGTCAGAGCTGTAGATCCTGGTGGTGTGGATCAGTGAGTCGATGTCCCGCTCGCTCTTAGCGTATAGCTTGATGTCATCCATGTAGAGGAGGTGACTGATGGTGGCCCCGTTCCTGAGTCGGTATCCATAGCCAGTCTTGTTGATTATTTGGCTGAGGGGATTCAGACCTATGCAGAACAGCAGTGGGGACAGAGCATCTCCTTGGTATATGCCACATTTGATGGATACTTGTGCAAGTGGCTTGCCATTGGCCTCAAGGGTGGTTTTCCACAGCCTCATCGAGTTCGCAATGAAGTGTCTCAGAGTCCTGTTGATGTTGTACATCTTTAAGCATTCAGTGATCCATGTGTGCGGCATACATATATATATATATACATATATGTGTGTATGTATGTATGTATGTATGTGTATATGTATGTATGTTTATATGTATGTGTATGTATATATGTATATATGTATGTGTATGTATATATGTATATATGTATGTGTATGTATATGTGTATATGTATGTGTATGTATATGTGTATATGTATGTATATGTGTATATGTGTATATGTATGTATATGTGTATATATGTTTGTGTATGTATATGTGTATATGTATGTATGTATGTATATGTATGTATGTATGTATGTATATATGTATGTATATGTATGTATGTATGTATGTATATATGTATGTGTATGTATGTATATGTATGTATGTGTGTGTGTGTGTATATATATGTGTGTGTGTGTGTGTGTGTATATATAGGTGTGTGTGTATATATAGGTGTGTGTGTGTGTATATATATAGGTGTGTGTGTGTGTGGATATAGGTGTGTGTGTGTATGTATTAAAAGAACAGATTTTGCTTTGCTTATTATATAACTTGTCATCTAGATTATATCTTTTCTGAAACACACTTTTCTTGACTCCAGAACCTTTGAAGACTTTCTGCACGAAGGCCTGGTGGAGTACCTGGATGTCAATGAGGAGAATGACTGTCAGATCGCCCTTTATGAACACATGATAACCAAGTGAGTGGCTTGTGATTCACCTGACATATTTAGAAATTGGGAAAAGGTTCTCCTGATATGTTTGTCATTCAGCACGCTGGTGTCACTGCCTCTTTTTTATGTTTTTTTTTTCTTATTTCTGTAGAGACACAACACACTTAGAGATCGAGCCCTTCACGCTGCTCGGGGTGTGTGCTGGCCTCATTCCCTACCCCCACCACAACCAGTCACCCAGGAACACATACCAGTGCGCTATGGGCAAGCAGGCCATGGGTAAGACTCAGCTAAGCAGGTAGCTTCAATCAGCCAGCAGGTCATTAAACTGTGAAGATCTCAAATCCTTTCTCAAACATCCTCCACACAGCTGCGGTTTTTACTTCTGCACATACATACAAACAAACACAGATACTGACAGTAATTTAATCTTGCCTCAACACTATTCTTAAACCCCCTAAATCTGCTGGTTCAGAGTTTAGAGTTTTATTTGCACAAGTTAAAATCATTCAAAAGGACATTAGAATAACAAACACTATAGATACAAGCAGCCTGCTGCTTCGTCTCCCCCAAAACTCTGCTCCTGCTCAACTTCTTGTCAGAATACATTTGTATGTGTGATTGAGTGTTTTTCCTGTGTGTGTGTGTGTGTGTGTGTGTGTGTGTGTGTGTGTGTGTGTGTCAGTGTGTGTATGCACATGGACATCAAACATGGGGCGCTTGCGTAGGTCCGCTATTGTGCTGTGTGTGTGTGCGGAGGCCCTTTCCCTGCCAGTCACCCAGAGTGTCATTAGCAATTCATTGTGTCTGCTCTGGCTGTGCTCAGGGGGTCAGTGTGCTCAGCTGCGAAAGACCACAGAGTGCGCACCCGCAGCTCCTTGGTAACCAAAACTTCCCCAAACGGCCCTGCTAACATTCGTAAGAGCCGCGGTCACCCCCACCCCACCACTTTACCTCCATCCGTCCCGTCCCCCTTCCTCCCCTCTCGCCATTATTACAAAAACACAGACTGGAACTATATTTGGCCCAATATCCTCTGCCTTGTCTGTTTTGTGTGGACAGCCCTATACATGTGCAAATCTGGTTGTGTGGCTCGGGCCTATTATCACAGACTCTGTGCTTGTAGCCTGATTGTGAAGTAATAGCATCTGACAAATGTCAAGGCTTCTAGGGAGGCCAGGCTTTATGCCATAACTGACCCCGTTCCTCCACTCCGCTGCCCTGAGATGGTGCTAACTGTACCCAGCCCCAAAGGAGGGTTAAACACCTATAATCTGCTAATTATTGATTTATAGACAGTTGTACACATTGTGTACATTGACACTGGAACTTTGAAAATAATGATGCACGTACACAGTAAACACTAACAACATGATTCAATGTCAAAGAGTGAGTTAAAGAAATAAAATCACCATACACTGCAGAAGTCATTCATCTGCTCTCCATGTTGCTGCTCTCCAGGTACTATTGGCTACAACCAGAGGAACCGTATCGACACTCTCATGTACCTGCTGACGTATCCTCAGAGGCCCATGGTCAAAACAAAAACCATCGAGATGATTGACTTTGAGAAGCTGCCTGCTGGTCAGAACGCCACCGTGGCTGTGATGAGCTACAGCGGCTACGACATTGAGGACGCTCTGGTCCTCAACAAAGCCTCGCTTGACAGAGGTGAGAGCTGTTTGTCTGAAAATGACGGGGAGCATGTCATCAGTCTCACAGGATTTTAGCATTTTGATCAAAATTTTTCTTTGGATAGCTTTTATTACAACATATTTGTTGTTTCCCTCCAGGATTTGGCAGGTGCCTCGTCTATAAAAACGCCAAGTGCACACTGCGGCGTTACACCAACCAGACCTTTGACAAGGTGATGGGGCCCATGCTGGATGCTGCCACACGAAAGCCCATCTGGAGGCACAGCATCCTGGATGCTGACGGCATCTGCTGCCCCGGTGAGTACCAGCAGGACTGGAAGAGACCCAGCATGCCTTGCTGCTTTTTACCAGACTCTACTGCTCCAATAATGAATGCTCCAATGTGACTGATTATATCATTGATAATACCACAGGATTTTTCTATAACTTATACATTAAGTTATAGATGGATGATGATGGATAGATGAATTTATGTGCAGTGTTTTACAGGTTGTCAGATTACTTTGCTGGAATTGGTTTGTTACTGTTGTTTTCACTCAGTGAGTAACTCTTTTCTTTTACGGAATAATGGCATTGCAACATTAGCAGAGTATTATTATGGATTTTTTTATTACAGTGTAAATGTACTTGACAGTTAAGTTGGATAAATGGTCATTTCTCACAACTTTTGACGACTTGGTGTCCACCATACTGAAGAAACCAAGTTGTACATATTGTTTTAGAGCGGCTACTTTTGTAGGTGGAGCAATATGCTGGTCATCATATTAACAATAAAGGGGGAGTTTTCGTTGTTATAAGAGATTAATAAACAGGCAACAAAGAATTAAGACCTACGAGTCACAACATATAACAGCATGTAATAGCCTGGGCAGGCCATCCTAACACTGTGATAAACTGTGTGATGCATCTTGTGTGTGGCCCAGGTGAGAGAGTGGAGAACAAGCAGGTGTTGGTGAACAAGTCCATGCCAACTGTCACCCAGACACCACTGGAGGGCAGTACCCAGCCAGGCCAGCCCCAGTACAGAGACGTGCCCATCAGGTGAGAGCACTTCAGCTCCCAACACCACACCCACCCACCCCAACATGTTCACTGTAACCCCAGCTTCTGTATGTAAACACAGCTCAACATTTAGATTTCCTGCTGTAAAGAAGCTCACGTTGGCTATTCTCTCATTTTCTTTCTGCAGCTATAAGGGCTCAACTGATTCGTACATCGAGAAGGTCATGATCTCATCCAACGCTGAAGACGCTTTCCTCATCAAGATCCTCCTGAGGCAGACTAGGAGACCAGAGATAGGAGACAAATTCAGCAGTCGGCACGGACAGAAAGGTGCCAACCTCAGCGCTGTCACACCGTCTTCTCTCCGAAAAAGGCGGCATATTGAGCTCAAACCTAAATGTGCACAATACAGAGGATTGCATTAATATTCACCACTTAGAGCCCCAAATTTGAACCTGTCATGAAAGATTGTAAATGACTGGGGGGAGCATTTGTTGAGTCACGTCCCAGTGGCTGTTGCTCTGTCACTGCTCCTCTGTCCTCATCTTTCAAGAGCTCCTTTCAATTAATTGGCTCTTTGTCCGGTGCCAGACTATGCAAATTTATTACACCCCAGCAGTATTCTGCTGCTACTGGGGGAAAAGTGTTTACAACCTCCATTGTTTTGCAGCACCTCCCCTATAGAGGGCTTGTATGATGTTTTAATCAAAAAGCTAACTGGCGCCATGCATAATTTACTCTCCTCATTAACGCAGTGGCCACTGGGCGGTCAGCTCAGGATGGGACAATGTCTTCTGTCTCAGATAGTGACGAAGAGAGAGGGGTCGTCGGGGGGTTAGCTGGAGGAGATGTGGATGGAAAGTCCCAGATGTGCAACTGATGAACGGCTAGTTTTTAATCAGAGCTCTTTGTAGTCCTGTTGAGTTGTTCACAGCTACTTTAGAATTAAGTGTGAAATTGTGAAACCTATTTTTTTGCTCCAGTGAGGTTTTTGTTGTTTTGTTGTAGAAAAACCACATTTTCTCGTGTAGATTTTTACAAATATTTTAACAATAATCCTGAATTGACACCTAAATCAAGGTTTCATTATTTTATAAGAACTCCAGCTACTCGTGACTAGTCTCATAAGTCCTGGTCAACAGAGCAGAATAAGTTAATTATTTACCGGTCACACACGCACACACACAGCTGTGGAGGTGGGGGAGGAGGTGGAGGGGTTGTCAGTAGTAGGGGCCCATTGTGCGAGCCGCCAGTTTGGAGCTGTATGAGCTGTGATGGAGGGCTCTGGACCCTTGCTGTTGTCTTGCCTTTCTCTGCTGATTTCATGCCTCTTTTATCATTCACTTTCACACAAAACAAACAACACCGAGGATGTCTGCTATGGGAACTAGTGTCTCTCTCTCTGAACCTTTCTGTTCAACAACTTCTCCATTTTCCACTTTCTTTCCTCCTCCTCTCTTTCCTTTTTCATCCTACTTTTACCCCGAAATTCAAACTTTTTTTTTGACTGCCTTTTCTTTGGTTTTATTTTCCCCTTTTACCTTTTCTTCGACTCGCCTTTTCTCGTTTCTTTTCACCTTCTTCCTGCTGTTGGATGACTTTCCAGTAAATCGCTGCACTTGTTCCCAGTCAACATCCTGTTACTGCGTCCTGTAAGGCATCAACAGTCTGCTGTGTGCTGTGTCCCTGACTGGTCGGCTAATAGTGAATTTTTCCCACGTGCACGGATTCAGTTTCTCCTCTCCAGTTGATCCCCTTCCACTTCCTCTGAGTTGAACTGAAAGTCATGGATCTGTAATCCCGGTCTCCCTGTCAAGCTAAGCACCTTTCTCCACTTCCTGCTCTCCTTCTCTTCTCTCCTCTTTCTCTTTCTCTTTTTTTCATTTGCAAATGGGTCTACAATCTGTTTACCCTGGCCAGGGAAGAGTGCTTCGGCCCCTCAGCAAACATTTGCACTCACACTTAAACTCCTGGCTACCAGGGCGCTTGTCACCCACATCATGTGAATCAAAAGATGACCCTGTCTGTCCACTGGAGTATGGAAATGTCATGCCCAGCCAGAGGTCCACACCAAGCCTCCCAGCAGCAATACACAACAAAAAGTTTTACTAGAAGTTCTTTAGTCAGAACTCTGTGTCCAGTTAGGTTAGTAGGCAAAGCTGATTTGAATTTTTGGTTGAAATTAAAGATAAGGCTGCAACTAATAATTATTAGCCATGCTTTAATCTCTTGATTATTTTTAAGATTAATTGTTTAGTCTGTAAAATGTTACGAAAAATGCTCTTCACAAGTTCTGAGAACCCAAGGTGACGTCTTCAAATAGCTTGTTTTTTCCAACCAACAGTCCAAAACACTGTTTTAGATTTACAATGTTGATAAATGGAGGAAAGCATCTAATCCTCACATGTAAGAAGCTCAAACCAGCAAGGAGTTAGATATTTATGCTTGATAAATGACCTAGACAATCAATTAAATATAAATTATTTTCGTTTAATTTTCTGTTGATCGACTGATTACTTCATGGACATTAATTGAAGAATAATTCACTTGCTCATTGTGCTTCATCTGCAATTTCTGTAAATGTACAGTCATGCTGTTGTGTGTACAGATGTGTGCATTGACTTAAATATGTTTTTTTTTTTGTTTTGTTTTTTTCTGTGTTTGTGTGTATTAGGTGTTTGTGGCCTTATTGTTCCACAGGAGGACATGCCGTTCTGTGACTCGGGCATCTGTCCAGATATTATTATGAACCCTCACGGATATCCCTCCAGAATGACGGTACAACTCTTCACAACTGTGGAAGAACACGTTTTGTATGGCTGCTTCTCAATAAATCATTTCATTGTTTTGGCTATAAATTGTCAGAAAAGAATCTAAAATGCCCGTTTTACTTTCCCAGAGCCAAGGGTGATGTATTCACATGGCTTTGTTTTGTCCAGAATCCAAAGATATTCAATTTAACATAATTTATTTTCAAATAGAAGCAGTACATGTTTGGAATTTTTGTTTAAAAAGTGACGCATATGATTAAGCGCTAATCACAATAGTGTGCAACATATGTCCAAATTACCAAGTTTTAGTAGGTCAAATCAACCTTTGTGTCAGTGAAAACTTGGTAATTTGACACCTAACCCAAAACCTGTAGACAGTTGTTATTTGTGATCTTTGGCTGCGAGTTCAGTCTCTGTGTTGACTGTCGCTCTTCATAAGTTTGTGTCGGCTCTTCTGAGACAAAACCTTCATTATCCCCGCTCCTCTCCTCTCTGGGTTATCATTTGCTTCCAGAGCACACGTCCATTGACGGCACTAAGCAGCAATCGTACTGTTCACAAACAGATATTTGTTGCTGCGGAGACGGCTGCCAGCGAAGCTGCTGCCCGTAGCAGAGTGTGGAAGTTTTATCAAACAGGCACAGTACATCTGAACTGTAGGATGATGCTGAATGTGAATGACATGGAACTTGGCCCCGTTTCTGTCTCCTTTTTGTCCCTTACACTGTAAAAACTTGAGTGATCTTTACTGCTCAAGTTGTCAGTGCCAGCGTGTTTGCTTGCTGTGGTTGTCATGGAAAAGACTCAGAAATGTTTGGCTCGGGAGGATGTTTCTGTGGCCTGAGAGTGAAATGAGAGTAGGTGTTTCCTTTTATGTGATGGGGTCAGGGGTCCTCTGAGTGCGACCTCGTGGAATTGTTGAAATCAGTCATCCTTAGACTGCTGGTCCCACCCCGAGGGGTACATGTGTAATCTAATCTCACCCACAATATCAACATTTGGTGCCAGGAGAGAGTGTAAATCACAAAAGAATAATGGTAGGAACAGAGCCATTGTTACATTTCTGTACTTGAAAGAGTGTGTCTGATTCTGTCAGGTGGGAAAGTTGATTGAACTGCTGGCTGGGAAGGCGGGAGTCCTGGACGGACGGTTTCACTACGGTACGGCTTTCGGAGGCAGCAAAGTGAAGGATGTGTGTGAGGATCTCATCCGTTATGGATACAACTACCAGGGCAAAGACTATGTCACCTCAGGAATCACTGGGTAATATAGAGATCATGTTTCATCCTATTTAACAAAACTCCTATACACATCACATTACTGCTCAACATTTCCCAAAGTACACCATATTTGTTGGTTTGGTTTTCTTAATAGCTGTTTTCAGTTTTTATTTCTTTCTTTACACTAAGAAAACCAGCTTGTGTAGACATAAAACTAGCTTCTAGAAAAGCATCATTTCCAACATATTGAACCCTTGTGATGTCATGATTTCATGGTTATGCGGTTGTGAACAAGGACTGTTTTGATAACTCTTTAAGGAAACTTGGATATTTGATTCTTAACTTAATTAGTCTTAATTTTTAATTTCTTGCATAATTAGCTATCTTTCTCACAATGTCCATATTTGTTGAAGACTGGAACATGCTGCTCACATAGCTGTTTTCTTTCATACTTATGAATTTTTCTTTACTGTTTCAAATCTGCCTCCCAAAAGAAAAGATAATGGGATTAATCGATCAGCTTGTTTGATTCATAGGACGGTTACAGTTCCAGCCTTACTGGGGTTTTTTTTTTGGCTTTGATTTTCCAACAACATAGAATGTAAAAGAATAGCATCTTAGCAGCCAACTGTCAAATGTAAGATGTCTGAGCTTCCCAGAGACACCTGAATGCGCTATTGCCATCATGTTTTCAGCATCAAGTGTTTTTAAAGCAGCTCCTGCTCTCTCTCCTGCATTACCACATAACAATAATGCAACTTTGATTAATAGATCAAAAATCAAAAGTCATGATAAATGTCGATCACAACTTATCTGAGAACAAAATGATTAAAATTGTTGGACCAACACATAAATGTTCATTTTACAATCATATGAAACAGAGAAGCAGCCATCCCTCATATGTGAGAAGGTGTAACTAGTAAATGTATTTTTTACTTGATTTTTATTGTTGACTAGATCTTTATGAATACATTAGCTTGATATCTATGTTTGACTGCTATGTTTTCCTCAGGGAACCGCTGGAAGCTTATATCTACTTTGGACCGGTGTATTATCAGAAATTGAAGCACATGGTCCTCGACAAAATGCATGCCAGAGCCCGAGGCCCCAGAGCTGTTCTCACCAGGTAAAATCAATGGTCTTATTGTAATTACATAGAAATAACAAAAAAAAGTGTTGCTCTCTTAAATCAATATCTTTATTACTCTAGTGATGTTATTATGCTTAAGGCCGTTCTGCAGTTATTCTTTACGAGTTTGTGCCTCACGTGTCATCACTGATGCAAAATTACAAATGTAAACATGATGATTACATTCGTGAAACAGTAATAAGCCAATGTTTTTTGTCAAAAATAGAACTCATTCAAACTTTCAGACAGATGGAGTAACAAACTACTGCCCTGTGTCTCACCTGTTTGTATCTCCTGAATGTGTCCGTCCTGCTATCAGGCAGCCTACGGAGGGCCGCTCCAGAGACGGAGGGCTGCGTCTGGGCGAGATGGAGCGCGATTGTCTGATCGGCTACGGAGCGAGCATGTTACTGCTGGAGCGCCTCATGATCTCCAGTGACGCCTTTGAGGTGGACGTGTGCGGACAGTGTGGCCTGTTGGGGTACTCTGGGTGGTAAGTTGAACGCTTCTGTCGACAACTGCAGATCCGTTTGTCCTGGAAACCAACTAACCTATTTAGTAACCTGTTTAGTAAGTTATTATAGGTGCTCATATACTCAAAATAAATATTTGAAGATACATTGCATGACACAATTGGAACAATGGACGTCAGAGCTTTTTTCACTCACATGATCCAGTGTACATTAATGTGTACTGAAAGAACAAGAAACTTTATGTAGCGTCATCTTTTTCAGGAAAAAGTCTACATTAGCAAGATTGGTAATTTGCATATAATCAGAATGTGTTACAGACTGAATCTATAACTCTGTAAAGCATGGGGTGATTTTTGCAGATTATCGAACCTATACAAGTCCTCAAATCTGATGGAAGTGCAGTCATTATTCTTTTGGCTTGTCTCCAGTCTGATTCTGTTTTTTATCTTCCAGGTGTCATTACTGTAAGTCTTCCTGCCACGTTTCCTCCCTGCGTATCCCGTACGCCTGTAAGCTGCTGTTCCAGGAGCTGCAGTCCATGAACATCATCCCCCGCCTCAAACTGTCACGCTACAACGAGTGACCAGGACAGGGACAGAAACACAGTCTGTGTGAGTGAAAGGTTTAGAGTTAGAGATATAATTTACAAAGTCTGAAACATTCATTTGTAAAAGATATTAGAGTTGTAAATGAGCAGAAAGAAACAGGCTAAAGCTTTAAAAAAATAAATTGTATTTTGACATTTTTGTTGGTGTTCACAAACCAAAACAATGTGAAGTTTCTTTTTTATGTTGATACTTTCTCACCATTTTGCCCTTTGTATGTGTACATAATAAACACAAAAAGATAATTTCACAATCAGCTGCTGTTTGTGGTACTATTTGATTACTTTTACCATTTCCTGTTTAATTACAAATAATAAAAAATAGGTACTCAAATACAACATTTGATCAAGCATGAATAATAACACATGAGGAACAAATAGCAGCAGTCCATGTCCACAGTGTGCGCCCTTTTTCTTTTGTTTCTTAAAAAGACAAATTGCTTTTGCATGTTTTAGCACTACATATCATGTGCTTTATTGTTTATAGTATTGGTGAAAGATTTTCAACGAAAAAAAGGCTTTTAGATGGTTAAATGTGTTTTCCTTCAGACAGCCACTGGTTTTCAAATCAGAGACCTGAAACATTCTTGAGCTATAGGAAATCCATCACAGTAGTTCTTGTTTGTGCATCCAGGTGATGTCCCAGGTTCAAATCCAGCCACGGACCCCTGTCTGTCTCTCTCGCTCTCTCTCTCTGTCTGTCTCTGTGTTTGTGCGTGCCTCTACATTTTCTGTCTGCCTCTCTACTGTACTCTATCTAATAAAGGCGAAATGCCAAAACAGTAACCCTTTTTAAAAAATTACCGCTGGGTGATAATGCAGCTGAAAGTACAAACTCAATGTAAAAGTTTATGGGGTCACTAATGGTGTGTTCATGTGCTGTTAAAAGCTCCAAAATTTGAGATTTGACATTTGGCTGCTGAAAACTTTTTTTGTTATTCATCCCCAGAAAACAAACACAAAAAAAACATGGACATCATGAAAATATGAATGTGAGTGCATCAACATCCCAACAGGAGTGACAATATCAACAACAGAGTAAAAATACAAATTTTATTTTCAATAAATAGAATATAAATCAACCTCACTGAATATTTAAAAACGTAATAATGTCCGGAAAGCGCTCCTACATTTACTGGTCTGTCGATTATTTTCTTGTCTGATTAATCGTTTGGTCTATAAAAATGTCAGAAAATTGTGATAAATGGCTGTCACAAATTTCACAAAGCCCATGATAATTTAATCAAATGCCTTATTTTGTGCGACCAGCAGTCCTAAACCCAAAGATATTCCATTTACCGTCATAAGAAATAAACAGCAAATATTCACATTTGAGAAGCTCAAAACAAGAGAATGTCTTTTTTTTTCTTTAAAAAAAACAAACTCAAAACGATTGTCAAAACTGTTGCCAATTAATTCTGTTGATTGACTAATACTATTCAACTAATCATTGCAGCTCTGTAGTTTTTTTTTTTTTTTTTTTTTTTTTTTTTTACAGCTTGCTATAACATCATGATATCGATTAGCAATAATACTGAATTATCCCACAGCTCATATTAAACTGTTCGGGTAAAATGTTTCCACATATTTGCTGCCTGGTAGTGGAGGACCTCCCTCATATAAATTTCATGTGTTAAGCAGACAGCTGGATGGTAGATACAACAATGTTCAGTGACAACATCTAGCTTTGAGTCATATGGTTTCCTCTTTTAAAACGAAGCCTCAATACCACCAACATGTCGTATGTAGCGTAACCATACCCCCCCACTCGCACATACACACACAATTCAATTGGGGCCTTTTCACTGAACAAAAGCAGTACACATCCGTTTGTGCGGGCAGAGTGTGTGAGAATAGGAAGGGTGGAAGAAGCTCTTTTGGTGGCTGCACCTGTCCTATTTTATGAGGCTCTAATAAGCAGATAACAGGATGAAAAAGAAAGGACATCCACTGAGGGAGATGCAGACTCCACCTTCTCCTTATTTGACTGAAATTAATTAGATCCTCCTTTGAGGTCACGGCTGTGCACTAGCCACCATTTAGGCCTTTGAATTTTGTGTCATTAATGGGTTGTTATATGTATATTTCTTGTTAAATCTTTTCTTAAGCACTGAGAATCTTTGCAGACAAGTCAGACAAGATTTCCTCTTATGAGGATACAGGGTTTTTGTTTGTTTTTTTGACCTGTCACTCATTCCAGCAGCTTTTATCTTCCTATAAGAGTCTGAATGGATGCACAGACCTGTTTTAACAAAGTATGAGCCTGTGCACAGTGTCCCATGTGATGTTGCTGCCACCCTGTCCCACATGTGCTGCCAGGTGGCTGCACGGTGTGTGTTGGTGAGTAGCAGCAGCAGCAGCGGTGCCCACACCTGCGCACTGGTAGAGAAAGTCCTCCTTTGCCATCCATAGTGTGGTGAGTAATTCAGCCATAATCCGCCTTTCTCCTCTCCCCTCTTCTTTCCCCTCTCCTCTCCCCCTCTCCTGTGGTTCCATTCATATTCTAATCACAGCTTTCCCTTCTCCAGCTCTCAGGCACTCCATCAGAGCCCTCCCAGCCTCGGGCTTTGCACTTTTACTTCCCCCCCTTTGTGACCGTTCCCTCTTCTCAGAGGCACACCAAAAATAAGGTTGCCACAGCGAAGACTGAGCGAAAAAGATGTGAGAACTTCACCAAAAAATTCACACTGGTGCAGTTTTAGCACGTTTGGATGCGCGCCCGAGCACATGATGTCTCTGTAAAAAAAAGTTATCACAAAGATGGTTTAATGGTGGAATGAGGTGAGAAATAGATCAAATGTGGCAACAAGTGTCCGTGGGATGTGAAACGGGAGTTAAAATCGTGAGGAAAGGCAGGAGCTGCGGTTGTGTAGGGATGTATGTTTATATGGAGCTCTGGGGTGTATAAAAACGTATTAAATGCCTTAATGGAAGACCGGGAGGCCACAGTGTTAGGACTGCGTAGATCTAAGCCTCCTTTTTTTTTTGGTTGGGAGGGAGCTTTTCTTATTCAAAACAGCCCCACAAAAGACTTCCAGTGAGTCTTGCCACATCCCCATCTGACTTGGGGCCATTCATCAGCCTTCCAAGCCTATCAATGACATGTCCCCATCAGGGCTCCTATAAAATCAGCCCCTTTCCCATGAAACATCAGCAAACATTTTGACGGGTCTGGCTTTCCCCCCGCTGGATTTCTGGAGTCTCTACCCCCCCTTTCCTCCCTTATTCCCACCTCCCCCTCTCCTCCGCCAACACCACCCCTCTCTGGGCGAACCTCAGATCCTCAACATCTCCTGTGACGGGCAGTGGTCACGGAAACACAGAGCGAGACAAGGGGAGAGCCGCTGAGGAGGGGGAAACGTGCACTAAGCCATTTTCTTGGAGGAGAAAGTGTCGTTGATGGGAAGAGGATGCATTGCGGGCTGCTGGAGGAGCCTGATATGGATTCCACAGGTCAGTCCTGTTAAACTCTGCTCGCTTTGCCTTGTGTGGATGTGTTGAGAAAATTAGCTTCTGTTCAGAAACATTGTGTGAGCTTCTGCTGCTGCTGCTTCTCTTCTGAAAGTCTCAAACTTTTTCTGCAGTCATTCAGAAGGAAGTCTCTGGATGTTCGGCTGTTGATTTTTTTACCTTTTCATCACTTATTTAAATTTTTTAATTTCTGAAGTTATCTCTGAATGAGTGTTTTTGTTCACACACATTTATGAGAAGTGCTGTTATGTTATAACACACTTGTCCACTGATTAAAGAAAAGTCACAGAAAACAGGGAAATATCCCTTAAATCTCTCGGTATCGGCTCGACCAAGTGGTTTGGAGTTTTTTCAGTCTTTTCAGTTAAACCAGTTTAAAAGATCTCCATTCATCATTTGGAGTGGAGAAATAAAAACAGCAAGTGCACATCATGGTGCAGTATTGTGCATCTGCTCTTTTCGGCTTATTTTTCTGGGGGGGTTTTTAGTCCAAAATTGGGTTACATTTAAAGCACTTTTTCAACTTCAAAACTGAATTTTACTGAGAATATATCAGTAAAATATTTTTGTATGTTATCTTGTAAAAGTACATATTATTTGGTTTTCAGAAACATTTATGATTAATGTCCAGTCTGATTAAAAGATTGAAATAAAACAAATTATGCAACAGTTTCTTATCTGCTAAGAAGTGGCTCACTTGGTTAGAATTAGTAAAGGTGATTAATTGAATAAAATCTTTGGTTCAAGACTTTTTAAATCATTTACACTAAAGAAAATCACATTTGTAGTATGCTGGTGCAGTGTAGAGTAGTTTCGCCCTGAATGTGTGTTAATAAATGAGTGAACATCTATTTCACTTGTTGATCAAATTTAATCCAATTATTTAGATCCCCAACTTATCTGTTCCTGCGGCAAATGAAGCTTGAGGTCTGAGCCTCTGTGGAGAATTAGCTTCACTTCAGTGGATTCACTTGTTCATTTCCAGGGTTGGTTTGTTTGTTTATATTTATTTTTTGTTTTTTATTTTTTAGGTAGACAGAAGCAAATACTGTCTGTAAAAGATGAGACATGTCAGATGGCCGTCAGTGATGCTAGTGGTGTTTTATTCAAAGTTAAAATGCAAATGCACAGGCTGTTTTTTTTATTGTGTAACGGGCAATGTAACTGGCATGTAGAGTGCTATAAATCTGTTAGTAATGTTAAAGGTGATGATAATCATAATCACAGTAATTAAGACCATTAAAGAGTAAGCTTCTAATGATAATATCCCTCTAGCATAGAAAGAAAAAAACTTTTATGTCTGTGTTCAGAGGGCCGTGAGTTTTCTGCTCCTGAGCAGCGATGATGGGACTCAAACTGCAGTATGACCTTTTTTATCAGCACGTGCTGAACATCGAGGTGTAGATTCCTCGTCAAGTGTAAACTTCTAAAACTTTTGAATATCTTTGACCTCCTCTGAATTCCCCCATGGGCTACACCAACAGGTCATCCTGCCAATAGTCTGTCCTAGCAACAGCTGCTTTGGTGATTGTTGTCAGTTCACATGCAGAAAAGTATTATGTGGACAGTTTTTATTTTGTTGAAGAGGTTAGAACTAACTGGTTAAGTACTTTTAATTTAGTACTGTATGTACTGCGTAAACTTCAGAAGTAGTCTTGCCTGCTCATTTCCATTTTAGGTTACATAATAGTTTTTATTCACTAGATTTAATGGGAAATATACATTTTATTGCTCTGTTTAGGGCAAGTACAAGTTGCTGGTAAAGAAGAAGAAGTTGTAACTTTATATTTCCATTTCTATATTAAAATAGAAAAATTAAACTCAGAAAATGCTTTGTTGCACTGAAATAAAGAAGATGAGTATTAATCATGTACAATTTCCTTCTTAATTACATTTATCAAATACTGAATGCTTTTCTTGAAACAAATGCAAGAATTTAAAATGGATTTCCACGCTACGTATCGGGCTGTTTCTACATGAAAGCTTTGGTGTTTTGCTGCTGCTTGGTCACAGAAAGCACACCAGTTGAGCTATTTTCAAGTATAAATTAAAACAGGACAATGGCCTCTATTCCACCACACCGCTTTAGTAATGTGCGCAGGCTCTTTTAAGCAAGTGTATACGCTTGTAGTCTCCTGGGAACAATGCTGGATTCCTGCCGTCCTGGTGAAAACATCTCAAATAGAGGCATGGCTGCACCGCTGCCCACACAATCGATTGTTGTCCACTAGCCCTGTCACGTTAGTGACATTTAAAGTGTCTTGTATAGGCAGTGATTTGCACTGTTTATGTAAATACAACTTTGGCTCTATTCTACTGCAGGAGTTCACCCAAGAAAGTGAGTTTTTAAATGGACAGTTTCAGTGAAAATTAATACAAAACAAATATACCAAAACTGCTATAAACTGATGTTTTAGCCAAACGGCACGTTACATCTTTAAAAATCATATTCTTTTGACCAGATTCACAATTTCATAATCATTACCGTCTAAATAACAACATAAAAAAGTTTTTCTGAGTTGTACTTAGAGGTGTCATGTAAGCGTTCCAGTTTGTCCAGCTCTGTGATCTGTTGTCCATCATGTCTTTTTTTAGAAAGTTGGATTGAAAGATGCCTCAACGAGAGTGAGAGCAAGCGATACTCCAGTCACACGTCTCTGGGGAACATGTCCAACGATGAACGTAAGCAGGGCGAACACTGTTACACTAAAACTACTGACTTCACAGAGGAAACTGTTGTGTGTTTCCTAGACCTCATTTATTAATCTTGTAGTTAATGTTTAGTGTTTAATGCAATAAATGTCATTTAACCATGTCTACTCAGAGAAAGTAACAGACATGTTTTACACATTATTGTGTCGGTTATGTAAACTTTCATTGGTGCCACATTTGGGATGTCTCATTTTACCTGAATAACTTAATTTTGCTCTAAAATCTAAAATGTGTTGTATGTTACAGATGAAGAAAAAGAAAACAACAGAGCCTCTAAACCACATTCGACACCGGCTACTCTGGAATGGTAAGTTATTAAAAATACATTTGTAAAAAATAAATGAGTGAGAGAAAACTGAGAAAGAAAAAACATACACATTTTTATATCAAACAGCAGTAATCAAATGCAAATTAATATAAAAATGATGTAGCCAGTCTTCTAAAAAAAAAAAAAAAAAGACAAGGTTTTTAATAAATTATTATTTTACCTTACGCTTCCACTCACCAACATAAAACATTAATGCTAAATATCAAGTCTAGAATTATTTGGCAAGGTTTAAAATGATACACACAACAGTGTGTTTATTTGTTTATTTTAGATATCAAAATTGAATTTATTAATTGAATCGTTTTACTCAACACACATGACACTATGGACACTTTCTCTCTACACTGGTTTCTTTTCTCGCCTTATTATATCAGTAAAGTTAAGATTTACATTATGTGCCATTTAACCACAAACACAGATCTAAGCGATGTCCTGCTTTTGAATGTCCCCCCCCCCCCCTTGTTTGTACACAAATTTTGTATTTTCTAATTAGTTAATCTTGCATCTGATGATAATCTGATCGGATAAGATTTTATGTTTTAATTGTTCTCACAGGAAAATTTGTTTTTTTCCCTCTGCACTGCTGTTCAATAATAGAGACATCTAACATTTCCAGACTAAAAAAGAAGAGCAGCTTCGACATGCAACACATCCTTCATATCCTCTGCATGTATAAAATGCAAACCTCACACATGCCTCTAGTTTAGGTGTGCCTGCCTGTTGCACAGCCCCCATGACCAATGACACCCTTTACTGAGCATTCAAAATGCACATGGGCTTACATGAATATTTATACTGATTTAACCTGCACTGTGGGGGGCTGAAACCCAGTGGGAGGAACATGAGTTGGGTCAATGTACCTATTTAAAGACAAGCATTATAGACATAAATGCAACTGTAATTGGCTTCTGTACTAATTGTAATAATTGTTTCACATATGGTGCAATTTTTTGGTATAGTGAAATTTACTACAAATTTTACTTAAACTTTAACAGGATGTTGCAGTGAAAGTAAACAAAACGTCTATGTTTGCAATCGTAATCATGAGTTTTTGATTGATGATTTGGTTTTCATTTTTAAAGCAGAAAGAATACACTACATTTGCATCTGATTTTCAGAGAAGTCACTAAATTTAGGTTTATATATTTACATCAGAACAATACAGAATCACTGAAAATGCAGTAAAGTTGAATGGTTGTTATTCCACTGAAAACATTACAAACAATTCTTTTATGACAGTAATTCAAAAGACAGTTCACAGCTTTCTGATTGAAAGGAAATGTAAGTCAGGTCAAAGAGATCACCTCCCATGGCTCACTGAAACAATTCATGGCTCATAAAACAACAGGACCAGGCTCTTACAGTAGCCATATATATTCCATTAGAATAAAATGCAATATAAGAGGCATTTATTGAGAAATAAGGTAAAGGGCATAGAAAACGTTTTTATCAATATTAGAAGTGAAGCAATGGGTACAAGCTAAATTAATCCGACAGAGAATTCAAAGCATAAACAGAAGTGTTGATGCAGGCGAGGTGGAGGATTCAATGTGTACTTTGGTAACTCTGTGAAGGTCCAGACTCTGAATTTACCTCTTAATAATCAATCTGTTGCTTCTTTAAACATCAGTTTCCTATTCTGACCATTTGACCTGGTCCAAACTGCACATGATGGTTTCCTCTGTTGTATGTTCAAGGCCTTAGGATTGTTGTTGGGGAGGCATAATATTGGATTTATTAGTAAAACTAAAACTGCAATAAATACACTAATTTTCAAATATGGCTGCCACATTATAGTCATTAATAACTGACATATTAGCATTCATTTCACAGGATACCTTTGTTTCATTGTGTTATCTGCTTTTTGAATTAAAAAAAGACAGCAATTAACCTCACGAACAGAGGATGTGTACTAGTGACAGTCTTTTTAGGTCACAATTTTTAAAAAAGCTTTCAATACCATAAATGATAAAAATCGAATTACCTAAATATCAAAATGTGCCACAAAAACAGGTGATAAATTTCAGCAAGGACATAATAAAGAACACATAGATGGTACCAGGCTTTATCGGGACAAAGTGTTGTGTATCATCTGCTTAGCAATGAAAATCAATATTATGCCTGCACATGATTTGCCCCAGGGGTAGCATGCAGATGGTAAATAAAAGGGGGCCCAGAATAGACCCCTGGGGGACCCCACAAAGAGAAGTGCAAGAGGAGGAGGCATTTCCAAGCATAACAGATAAGAGATGAACCAATCCAGAGCCACATCACTGATGCCAATGGAGTTTTTCAGATGGCTGATTATGGCTAACGTGTTAGCAAACAGTTGCCTACATACACGTCCCGCTGACAACTTCAGAAAGCTGTAGAGTTGTGTTTTGCTTCTCATTGGGATCTGCAGTAAAATATTATTCAATTTTAATATCAAATATATTGCTTAATGAAGATTTAAACAGTTCACGAGTCTAAGTATTTCAATGCAAATCAATTATACATCAACATGGCAAGTATGGTGTGCATCAGAAACCACTTACTGAGGCTAAGATTTTTTTTTCGGCCACACATTAATTATTTTAACCAGGTAGACACAGTCATGTAATACTACACTAAAACCAACGCAACCCTTTATATGCAGGAACTGAAAACAGATTAAAATCCAAACGCATATGATCACTGTAAAAGAATAATGAAATACAACCTTATATGTATGGAAAATTTGACAAAAATGCAGGTAACATTTTGCGCTGCCTAGAAGTTATCAGAATTTGTCCACTACAGCTGTTAATGAGACAAGGCACCTTACTGTCATCAGGAAAATGATTTTTTGGACTTGTCTATTACACATGTATCCCCACCAGGAGCAGTTGTTAATGTCTGTGTAGTTGTGATATCTGAGTTGTCATGCTTAGTTTCTGCTAGACATGATAGATTTAACGTTGTGTGCTACAGTGCATCTGCTGATTGTGGTGTGTTGCTGAACATTTAATCCTGTTGGGGCGTATGAGACAGTTTGCCCTATGGCGCATGCTGTTTGGTACTAACTGTAGTGTTAAATGTCTGTGTAGATGCTTTATACTGCACATGACATGTTGATGATGTGAATGTGCTGACTTGACGCTGCTTTAATGTGCACGAAGCTGCCTCTGTTTAATGTTATATGACTGTGCTTTTATTCAGTTTTCTGTTTCGACTGTTTCTGTTTCTTCATGGGCTGTTGTGTGTTACATTTTATGTTTTTCAAAACCATTAACCTCTCCAGGGACTGCAGATAACAATTAGCCCTAATGGCTAAATCTGGTACATTTACATGGTGTTTATTAATGTCCCTCTTAAGTAAATGAAATGTAAACTTTTAACATCATATAATTTTATATCATCAAATAGTCTTATTTCACTGCATTGATTCCTTTTGCTGACCTGAATTTAATCTGGTTTCCTAAACATTTACACAGAAAATTACTGCACATTTTCACCATTATTACCAGAAAGGCCATGATCATAAGAGGCCTGTTTGAAGTTGTGACTCTCTCATTTCGTCTCATTCATTTTAACAATGCTCAAACTTTCATGTTTGTTTTCCCTGAGCGCTGATAATTCCCATCGTCATTCACAGGCTAGAAGAGAACTATGAGATAGCCGAAGGAGTGTGTATCCCCCGAAGTGCCCTCTACATGCATTACCTAGACTTCAGTGAAAAGCATGACACACAGCCTGTGAACGCGGCCAGCTTTGGAAAGGTAAGATTCAAACTTCAGTGGAGATGAAGGTTAAACAGTCAGACAACTCATCAATCCCACCCGCATCCAGTTTAACTTAAAATCATCTAAAATCATTTAAATGTCTTGAAAACATGAAAGTCATTAACTCTGTAACATCTGTAGTCAGTGTCTCTTTAAAATGTTTGATTACAGATGCAGATGATGTGCAGTTGAGCTTTTTTTTTTTTTTTTTTTTAAAAACACCCCAAAATGAGTATGGAGAATTTTCTCAGCTTTTTGGGGTTTTAATGTACATTTGCACTGTAAGTTTAAAGTAATCAGAACAAAATGACTCAGAAGACAGAGGACAGATACAAAACAACATTCAGATGTTGTTACCCCTGTGAAAGCAATAATCTCACACACTACATCAGCCATAAACATTAGTCTGACCATTTCTTGTCTGGGTTGGTTTTGTACTGCAGCTCTGGCTGCTGTTGCAGTAATATCAACTGCAGCTCAGTGTGAAGCTCTGCAGCCGTTCACTGAACACATAATCTAGAGCCAAAGGAGATGTGCTTTCGTCTGTTCCCACAACCCCAAGAAGTTCCTCAGTCTTCCTACCCCCAGCCATCCCCTGTACCCTGGACTCTGGCCCCAACCCCCAACCCAGCCCACCCCCACCCTTCCATAGCTCCTGTCGGAAGATATTGAAAAAGAGAAGGGGCCTGGATTAATGTGTAATTAAAGGAAATTTGGAAGGGTGAGATGTTGCGGAATGTTAGATCAGTGGCTGGAGCAGTGTGGGGTGTCCTTTAGGAAGGCTTCATTGATTCAGGACAAAAAAAAGAGAGAGGGCCCGGACTGCCTCCCTGTCTGCTCATTTATCAAGCGGGGCCTGACAGAAACTTCACAGCTTGGCCTCTTTTTTCATCCCACACAATGGAGAGCTACACTGTTTGCTAAAGTTTCTGCACCAGGAGCTGGACCAAGGAGCCAATCTCTTTGGACAAAAAGAGAGGAAAGGAAGAGAGAGGGAGTGGAGAAGAGAAAGAGAGTGAGAAGGACAGAGGATGGGTGGTGGATAGATGAGGAGAGACTGCTGATATAGGGGGAAAAAAGTAATACTCCTGGATGTCATAAATGGATGACTCTCAAAGCTTTTTTCCCCTCACAGACCTCCCTGTGGATACAGCTATGAGACTTTCATGTTGTTCTCCTGACAAACGTTACTAAACACTTTCTCACAAAGAACTGATACTGTACAAGTGCAGTATTAAGTCATGTATTCTGTATTTACTGTATTAGATTCTAAGTCAAACAATCCCCAACCCTTTTTCTGCTATACAGCATTTTCTCTCACTAAGTAAAAAATATACGCACAAGTTGATATTTTATAAAGATCTTATTTGGTTCCTTATGTCACCTGTTTCCACTTCCTTTTCTTTTTCTCTTTACTTTTATGAGTTACTATGAAAGGCTGAGATGAATTTGATCTAACAGCAAAAAGAAAGTTCAACCTCTCTCACACTGCAGCACACTGACAACTTTTTCTCTCTACAATGAACAGATCATAAGGCAACAGTTTCCAGCGTTAACTACCAGAAGACTTGGGACAAGAGGCCAGTCTAAGTAAGTTGGTTTGGTTTGGTTCTGTCATAAACTACCTACACATATTATACACTTGTCCAAATGCCCCCCCATGTCAAGCCTACAATTTAAGCACAACACAGGATAACAACACTAAAAGTTAAACTTCAGTCCATTGTCATCCTGAGTTCCTGAGAGTTTATCAAAAAAGTAAATTTCTTTACCTATTTAACAGGAAAGCTACACTTTTCTTAACCTGAAGCATTTATCACATTTGATATTAGTAAAGGTCTGAAATTGTAGACTATGTATACGTTTTCATAAGATTTTTTTGTCCTTCAGAATTTATATAACAAAATCAGAGAGAAGCATGTAATCTGATGGAACTAACTTTTTGAATGAATTTATAACAAATTTTAACAAATGTATTATTTAGAAAGACATATATATATATTTGTATAAAATGTGTATGAATTGTTTTTCTTTTTCATTCCTTCACAGTTTTCTATAGCCTATAGTGATCCTACTTGTGCTGAAAGGATGCTATTCACCCGTTAACCCTCTGTTCTCCTCAGGTATCACTACTACGGCATAGCGGTAAAGGAGTCCTCTCAGTATTATGACGTGATGTACTCCAAAAAGGGAGCAGCGTGGGTGAACGAGACGGGCAAGAAAGAGGTCACGAAGCAGACAGTGGCGTATTCACCGCGCTCCAAACTGGGGACGCTCCTGCCAGAGTTTCCAAATGTCAAAGACCTAAATTTGCCCGCCAGCCTGCCAGAAGAGAGGGTAAACAGGAGTTTTAAAAGTCCATCCTTACAGCCCCCCCACCTCCCACCTCTCCCTGCCATCTCTGCGCCCCCTCTGGCTCTGGCCTTTTATCTGCCCCGGGACCTTCACTGGGTTTGCATTTAGAGAAGGACCTTGAGGATTTATATGCTGGCTCCTCACTAACTCTTAATCTTTTGGGGGAGATAATAAGATCTAGGATTGGACAAAGGACAGGCACTAGCTGTCCGGCTTTTAAAGAGGGGCCATGATTTTAAATGGTTTGTGTTTTGCTGATCTCTAAAGCTCGTTTTATATTACTCTGCTCCAGCCTAGACCTGTAACATGTATTTATTGGTTCACATGCTTTGTACAAGATTTATTTTCTTGTTTTTGTAGCACTTTTTTTTAGTTTCCCCAGAAGAGAAAAACTATTAAGTTTGTGATGCAATTAGATTAATCCTCTGTTGTTGCCCACAGGTGTCAACCTTCATCATGATGTACAGAACGCACTGTCAGAGGATACTAGACACTGTTATTCGAGCCAACTTTGATGAGGCAAGATTTCTTCTGTTTTTACAGATTCAATTCTGTTTTACTAAAAGTCCAAATCTGTCTCAGCAAAAAGTTTGATTGTATGTAACTAATTCCTATAGCTGAACTTTTATTTCCTGTAATATTGAATATTACGGTGTGTGTGTGTGTGTGTGTGTGTGTGATACTTTCAGGTCCAAAGCTTCTTGCTGCACTTCTGGCAGGGCATGCCGCCCCACATGCTCCCTGTCCTCGGCTCCCCCACGGTGGTGAACATAGTAGGTGTTTGTGACTCCATCCTCTACAAGGCCATCTCTGGGGTGCTGATGCCCACCGTCCTGCAAGCACTACCTGATAGGTGAGCATGTGTTGTAACCTTCACTCTTAAAATGAGTGAATTTTGTACCATTTCTTTATTTGCTGTTATTAAAACTGCAGAGGATAGTATGTTTGTTTTTTTACTGCTCTGATTTAACAAATGTCTATTTTTATTTATGCAAACCTGCAGAATTAAAGCAGCTGCATTAACAGTAATGTCCTGGTTAGTATTTATTTAAGTGATTTAAGCAGTTTACCAAACTTTAGGCTACCTTGTAAATTGTTTTCTTATTGATAATATAATAATAATATCATGAACTTTAGAGGCTTATGGACTTCTTACTATAGTATACTTTTTACTATATTATACTGCTATAAAGTATAATTTCAGTGTATTATTGTGTTAAACAAATTGTTCTTGTAGTTCCGAAGCATGTCTTGCCTAATGATGTGCATACACATCAGTGAGGTTCACTTAAATTAAAATAATTAAGTTAAAGGGTTTGCAGCAACATATGTATAAACTTTATTCCAACGGTAGTAGTCTACAGTAGAGTTGGGAGAGTACAAAACCTTAAAAAAACTGAGAGCTTTAAATTGTGGTCACAATTCAAAATTTTGCTTATTGAGAAATTTAAATGTGAGGCTGAAATGATCAGTTACTTAGTTGACAAAATTGATTAATCGTCAAATGATTTTTCAGGTAAAAACACCATAAATTATCTGGTTCCAGCTTCCCAAATGTGAGGATTTGCTGCTTTTCTCTGTCACATGTGAAAGTAAACTGAATATCTTAAGTGTGAAAGTTCATTCTTGTGCTTGGAAACAGCATTTTGACTCAAGGTCCACTTACTGTCTTTTTCTGTAGCTTTTCACCGCATGTCTTCCTTAGCAGATTGAGGTTGCTCAGTTGAATATATTTATGTTTTTGTCGGACAAAAAAGGTCCTTTGAATACCTCATCTTTGGTTCTGGGAACTTTGCTTTTTTTTTTTTTTTTTTTAGTATTTTGCAACATTTTATAGACCAATGAATAGATTGATTGATTATTTAGAAGAATAATTAGTCGATTAATCTATAATAAAAATAATTGTTAGTTGTTGCTCTAATTAAATTAATTGTGGATGGTGTCTAAGCCAATAATTGTGTATAATTTTCCCTCATCCACACAGTTTGACTCAGGTTATCCGAAAATTTGCCAAACAGCTCGACGAGTGGCTAAAAATAGCACTTCACGACCTTCCTGAAAACCTGAGGAATATCAAATTTGAATGTAAGTAAAAAATCCACATCTCATCATAACATTTTACATTATGTATTTTTGTTTTTAAATAGAAAGTTAAAATGATGACACTCACAGGTTTAACTATATTTTTTTCTCCTTTTTTGTTTCCAGTATCCAGGAGATTTTCTCAGATTCTAAAGCGGCAAACATCATTAAACCATCTATGTCAGGTGCTTATCGTGGTCTGAATGTTTTTTTAATAAAATCCATATGAACAAACACAGCTGATAAAGGATATGGGTATGCTTGTGTAAGTAATATTGTTGATTTATCTGTCCGCAGGCATCACGGACTGTGATAAACAGTGCCGACATCACCTTTCAAATGCTGGAGGACTGGAGGAATGTGGACTTGAACAGCATCACCAAGCAGACACTTTACACCATGGAGGACTCACAAGAGGAGCACAGGCAGCTTATTATCCACTGTAAGTCCACGCATTTAAACTGATTCCACTCTAACACGCCAGACAGAGAATTACACGTTACTTCCACACTAACAACACACCGAGGGACAACCATTCCCACGACCAGCAGAGTCAAAGCATTAATGAATGGAGACCAAAAGGTTAAACAAGTTCACTCTCCTCTCAAACACCCTGTGGAGCATCTCCAATTCACTCCGGCCTCACTCCTCTGAATCAGTCCTGACGGGATCAGAGGTCACAGAAATAAGTAGAAGTTGTTGGTAAAGATGCCATTTGCATCCAAATTTGTCTGTTTTTTAGCTTTCAAGTGATGTAAAATAGTTTGTAACCTACCCTGACATCCTCCCTGCTGTCACAGTGTATCAGGAGTTTGACCGTCTCTTGGAGGAGCAGTCTCCAATCGAGGCGTACATTGAGTGGCTGGACTCCATGGTGGACCGCTGTGTCGTCAAGGTCAGACAGCAAATACTTTTTTTTTTTTTTCACTCATTTCAGAAAACAGGTGTTTAAGCCTGGTCTGAGTCAGCATTTTTGCATAAAGTATCTGTCTTTTGTTCAAGTTGCACAGAAGTTTATATATTTTCCTTGTTTGATGCTGAGTAGTGATTTTAACTAAATGTTTGAAGTGTTTGCACAGCAGAAGTCTGATTATTTTGCCCTTTAAAAGACACCTGTCGCTGAAAGCCCCTCGTCTCTGCGTGTCTTTCTTCCAATGAGGCACTTACATTGCAACCCTCCCAGTTAATGATGTCTTCAAGCTTCCCATTTGCGTCCATTATGTGCCAGATATGGGCTTGTAAAATTTGGTCGCCCTGGCAACATCTTGGACTGCCCATACAATAGTTCAATAGGAAGGCGTGTCCCTGGGGGCAAATTAAATAGTTGACTTGTTGACATGTTTTTCGTTCTTGAGGGTTAAGCCCCACTGTGGACTCAGGGGTTAATTCTACCCCGGCATCCCGACCCTTCCCCCTCTTTTCTCATGGAAATGTTCTCTCTAGGTGGCAGGGAAGAGGCCCGGGTGCCTGAAGAAGGTGGCCCAACAGTTCCTGCTCATGTGGTCGTGTTTCGGTACCAGAGTCATCCGGGATATGACCCTCCACAGCGCGCCCAGCTTTGGTGAGCTGCTAATGCTTTGTCATCATTCCTTAATGCAACAGACAGGAAATACACAACTTTGACAATGATTCATGATGTGTATACAGAAAAGTTAGGTGTGTCATGCACATACCACACACATGCCAAAAATACTGTTGCAGTGGTGAAACATTTGTCAGACAAAAACTTACATTGTAAAGAGCTTTGTCTTCCGTCCCAGGCTCTACAAATAAAATCTGCCACAAAAAGGCTCCTTTCCTAAAACACAACTCAAGCTTTTTATCATGATCTAGAAGAAGTCATCAGAAATGGACATTTACTAAAACGTGTAGCCCTTAAATCACCATATAATGAGCAATACAATATGACATTGTCTTCAATCTCACCAAATCAAATCACATAACAAGTCTTTCCTCTTCAAGGAGAACATTAAACCTGCCTGTTTCTATAGCTTCTATAGCTTTAGCTGATGTTAATCTACCTGAATATAACTGTGCACACAGAGATCTTTGACTTTTTGTTAGTTTAGTTGTTTTTCATGAGGCAAAATATTTGTAATTTAGATTTGTACTAAACATCAATGGACCATATTTTCTTATACATAAGAAATTATTTGCGCTGAGCATCAATATTACACTGTAACCTGCTTTGGAAAAAGAAAAGACGAAAATCATACCAAAATAAAGATTTCATAATACTAATGCAGGGACGTTAAAGGATGATGTGTAAAATGTCCCAGTTAAACATCTTTCTAGTGAGCTGCTGTTCAGACATGGCCAAAGCTGGTGTATATTTAAAAACTCCATACAGGTTCAATGTAACTTAATAAACATTTCAGGATTCCTCTCCTGTATGTATCTCAAGTCTCAAGGAGAGAGGAGAAACAAGTAAGATGGCTGCTTTAATAGCGTGTTGTGCACGACCAAGGTTTGCAATAAGTGAAAAGTTGTAAAAACGAAAGCAAAGAAAATGGCTTCTCCTTCCTCTACTTGTGTCCTTTGCTGCTGTCTGTGAATATCAAAGACACAGCTGGTTGCAGTGTTTTGATAAAGCAGGTCTCTGTGCACAAACAGCCAATTAACAAAAGCCACCCCTCCCCTCTCCCGATGTGTTTGCCTGTCTTTTCCATTTTATGACCAGTCAGTATTACACCCCGCTCCCTTGAATAGCCAAAAGTGTTTGTTATGCGCACGGCGGCGGCAGTGACTGGCACAATGACACAATTGTGACACTCCCTCACATCCCACGGCCTCATCTTCCGTGCGACCTCCGGGGTCAGCTGCCATATTTCTGACACTGACCCGGTACACGGAAAATATCGCACTTGCTTCTTTTTTAATAACAGCGGTCCTCCTGTCAGTCTGTAGGATGTGATGTCATCACTCGCATGCTTTTAGAAACGCTTCAGTCTTAATGATCGTCATCATTTATGTTTTTTCCCATAACATGGATTGCCTTTTGTTTTGGTTTTTTCCACACCGTCACCAAGTTAATCTGTCACTTTTTAACACACAATAACTTCCATATACTTCTTTCTCTGTATAAAGCTCATCCTGTCTATCTGTACACAGGGTCCTTCCACCTGATCCACCTCATGTTTGATGATTATGTGCTTTACCTGCTGGAGTCCCTGCACTGCCAGGAGAGGGCCAACGAGCTCATGAGGGCCATGAAGGGAGAAGGCAGCACAGGTGAGACCGTTACCTGGACGTCCAATCAATAATTAATGACAGTGCAGCTGCAAAAATGTCTTGTGTAGTAATTTGTCAAGAAATTAAGTTGCCAAATAAGAAGACTGTGTCACTGGAAATTTCCAAGAATTATGTATTGTTATTTGGTTTAATCAATTAAGTGCGTTTTCAAGCAGAAATCCCAAACATTCAGTAGTTCCAGCTCATGAATTGTGAGGATTTGCTGCTTTTCTTTGTTTTATGTGATAATAAACTAAATAGCTTTGGTTTTGGACTCTTGGTCAGACAAAACAAGCAAACTGAAGACATCGCCTTGGGCTTTAGGAAATTATGATGTACATTTTTCACTATTTTCTGAAACATTTTTACCCCAAATGGGAATGTAAACTGCTAATTGTTTCATATATTTTTCTTTTAAAAATGAACTGGTTTCTCTTTGGAGCTCCCTCTGAAGAAGTAGAAGAAAACAAAACAAAGTATAAAAGTATATTTACTTTACAGTTTGAAACCTCAAACTGCTGAGGTACTGAAGCTTATATCAAAACGTTTGAAGTATACCTGTATCCAAACCTTTAGAAATGCAGTATAATAAGTCAATAAATAGCTGTCAGTTTGCAAAAAGCCTGCTATAGTAGGAAACGTTCACTGCTTTGGAATAATTTTGAGTCAACCTTGCTGTTTGTATGTCAGGCAGGTAATACCGCTTTATTTTGTACACACAGTACAAATGCTTTACCCTCAAATATGTGTTTTACTTGTACACATTCAGGTATGGCTAGTTCAAAAAGAGTTAAACCCTCTCAAAGTAACTGCTTCGTTTGGTTTCCATTACAAAACACGAGATCCCTGTTGAATTGAATTGTCTAATGGTTTGTCCTCTCTTAACACCTTCAGCAGAGAGAGAGGAGGAATTCACGCTGACAGAAACCACCCCCACCTCCCCGTCTCCAGGATCCTTCTCTCCCGCTCGGTCAGTCCACTCTGTGGGCGTTTCCTCTGCCAGCTCCCCCACAGCAGCTGTGTCCCCAGAGTACACCGGAGTCACCTCCACCACAGGTGAGACAGGCCTCGCACCCACACACAGATATCCTAAATAAATGGAAGTCTCAGCGCACATAGTTTCTCTGCGCCAACACATTTGTCTCTGTGTCCGTATATGTGTTTACCAGGCGCTGTTCAGTCATATACCTGGTCCCTTACATACACAGTGACAACAGCAGGCGGCTCCGCTCCAGAGGCCGGACAGCAGCTGTCCTGTATGAGGAGCAGCGCTCCAGTCCCACCTCCATCCTCTGCCCACCGGATGCCAGTCTACGCCCACAGAGAGGAGCATGGGTAATTATTATTGTGGTATTAAAATTAATTTTCGAGGCATTTTGAAAATATTTTAATTTTGTTAAGAAGAATTTCTCGAATGAATTTGGACTTGCTTACTCCATTCTAGGTATACTGGTAGCTACAACTATGGCAGCTACGCCAACCAGCATCCTCACTCAATCCAGAGCCAGTATCCCAGTCTGGCTCATGATCCGGCGATCCCAGCCCCCCTCCACTACTCCGCCTACCACCGGTCTTCTGCACAGGTCAGTCCCAGTCACCCAAATACTGAGGTTTAATAGCATTTAAAATGAATGTAATGCAATTAATGAATTTGCTTAGTGAATTTGAATCCCTTGGAAATCTATATAGGTATAGATTTTTAAATCTAATCATTAAAAACTAAAACTCAAAGATTTACATTCAGGGAACTAAAACTTTTTTTAGTTTTGCCAGATAGATAACATACACTACAGGAAATGCTACTGTGTTTAGATACATGACCTGTTGTGTCCGTTACTCTTCGATAATAAAAAGAGAAAAGAAATAACACAGTAAAAGTAAGTAGCAATACCACAGTATGAAAATACTGAGTAAGTAAAGGCCGCTATTCAAAATTGTACATAATTAAACGTACGCAAGTATTATCAGCAAAATTCACTTAACATTCAAAAGCAAAACTAATCATTATACAACATGAGCCCTTTCAGAGTGTAATGTGTTATTATGTGTGTTATTATCATTATTGATACATAACATATGAGGTGTATTTTAAAGTTACAGTTGGTCGAGGTGGACCACATTTTAACAACTTCATATACTGTTGGATGGTTTAATCTATAACAGTTTATCATATTACATAAAATCATATATTTTGTATGTAAAATCTTAATCTACAAAGTGAACGTAGTTGTCAGGTGCATGCAGTGGATTAAAAAGTTAAATATTTCTCCTCTGAAATGTAGTGGAATGGAAGTATAAAGTAGCATAAAATTGAAATAATAAAGTACAAGTACCTCAAAATTGTACCTAAGTAGAGTACTTGAGTAAATGTATGCTGTCACTTTTCACGGGTGAGAACAGCGTACAGTGAAAGCTGCAGATCATGTTGATGTCCATAGAGAGAGATGAAACTCTGAGTCACATTAGTCAAGTTAGCAATAATGTCTGTGAATATGAGTGTGTGTGTCTAAACTGTAAGTAATAAGTAAACTGTACACATCCACAATACAGAGTAGTGTGCAACTGTGCTATGTTGGCTGTAGACGTAGTATGAAGAAAAAGAAGAAGCAGCATATGTGCAGAAATGTGGCCAGAACGATGTGTCAATCAGAACTGTCCTTTAAAGAGAGTAAATAGAAGACTGAAAAAAATGTTATTAGGATGAGATGGAGTTGCTGATGTTACAGCTCGGTCTGTACGACTGGTGTGAGTTTACTCTTTTGATGGTAATTTCCTGTCAAGGACCCTCCAGTCTCCACTGCCTTCGTAGTGGGAGGAGATCAGCCGGGCCTCAGCGGTCGCAGTGTTTCTAAAAGTCCCCGAATCACCCTCTCCACACAGCGGAAGCAGACAGTGAAAGGTGGCTCGGCTGGGGCCAAGAGGGGCCCTGCTCTGTTACTCCTCTTTCCAGCTCTCAATAGTCTCTTCATCTGTTTGAGCCAGTAGCCACATAGCAGGGCAAGGGGGCGTTTATTAAAATATTGTTATTCAATGGTCTCTTTTCTGCTTGTGAACAAGGGGCAGCTGAGCCGTCTGTTCTGCTCTCTGACCTGCACTGACTGTCTTTTTCCATGCCGTGATCCCTCATAATGGAATCGACTGTTGTGTTTATATTTAGTGAGAAAAGGGGAAAGGGTCCTACTTCCACTTTTTTTTTAAGCCTGTCTGAGCTTAAATCGGGCACAATGCCTGTGCTTTGTCTGTGTGAGAGGTTGGGGATGGAGCTGAGACAAACAGAAAACTTTGTCAGATGCCCATCTGTCCAAAATATTGTTATCAACTGGCAGATTTAGTCAGAGCTGTTTGGGTTCAGTCACCATAGGCAACAAAAATAACACAGGAAAACCACTTATTCAGCTGATCTCTAATTTTCTTAAGTGGCTTAATTTTCTATTTTGACCACTGTGATACAACTTGTGAAGCAATTTCCCCTGGCATGAAATTACTATCGGAAGGTTCAGTTCTTGCCCAATGCTACAGGGCTAACACAGCATCGAATATGATATCAGCAGGGCTAAAGCTACCTTTGAGGACACTGAGGTCACGTCATTTGTAAATGTTTATATACTACAATTTAAAAAGTTACACATGGTGGATGTTTTATAGGCTGATTCCGAACTGTCCTGTTTCTAGTCTTTATGCTAAGCTAAGCTAACCGGCTGCTGGTTGTAGCTTCATATTTGATGGACACATTGTAGAGTGGTATCAATCTTCTCACTACCAGAAAGCAAATAAGCATGATTTCCTTCCTATTCATTTAAGGGAATTTAAATTTAAAGAAGATAACATTTGACAGTTAACTGAATAATTAAAGATGAAAAAAAAAGAAAGAAATTGAGGCTTTCTTTTTGGTGTCAAGTCAAATGTTTCTGGGAGTGGTGCGTTCGGGGAACTTGGACTCATGATATCAGTATTTCTAAAATACTGGCTACGGCCCTGGAAACCAGAGAGAAAAAAGCTTAAGAAGCCCTTTATTGATCAGTAACCGCAGTAACCAGAGTGATGATCAGGTCCAAAATTCTGAAAAAAAAACACCTAATTGAAATTGCCTGCCAAATCCGATCTGAATTTTTTAATATTAATTTAGACTTTCCTGCCTAATTTATAGTTTAATAGCTTTTAGTTGCATTTATCAACAACAAAGTTATAACAGTTCTACACAGTTATTATCACCCTTGCATCCGCTCCTTGAGCTGTTTTGGCAAACTTGTTGTACAGTTTTTTGTATTAAGTGCAATACATAACCTACAAAGCTGGCAATGATCTAATCCTGAGCTGAAACAATTAGTCGATGCATTGATTAGTCAATTCACAGAAAATTAATCAGAAACTATTGTGATTAATCGTTTGAGTTACTTTTCAAGCAAAATACCAAACATTTAATGATTCTACCTTCTCAAATGTGCTGATTTGATGCTTTTCTTTGTCTTATATGATAGCAAAGAGACTGTATTTGAGTTTTAGACACAATCAAGACAATAATCAGCAGATTAATTGGTAATGAAAATTGTCGTTGGTTGAGGCTCTATCTATTCACTGTATATTTTATGCTTTTCTCAGTAGATAACATAACTTGTTTTCTCTTCTTCTTCTCTTCCACAGTACCAGCTCAACGGCCAGATGTCTCGAATGGAGCCTTGCTTGATGGGCAGCACGCCTCGATTGCACCCTGCACCCGTTGCCCCCCGGTGGCCAGATGTGTCGCCAGCTAACAGCTGTTACACCAGCCCACCTATGCATTCATCCCGCTATGCCACCTCCGGGGACATGTACTCTCCCCTGGGCCCACGCAGGAACTCAGAGTACGAACACTCGCAGCATTTCCCCGGCTTTGCCTACATCAACGGAGAGGCCACCACAGGCTGGGCGAAATAGCCTGTAAACACTGCTTTGGACAGCCGTATACAAGCTGCAGGTCTGCCAAACTGGTGGATGCAAAGTCTCTGAACACTTCCAGTCAAGTACATCAAAAAAGGAGGAGCAGAGAGTGGAGAGTACCGATGCAAGGTATAGGAATCATGGTATGGACGTACTGACAATTTGAAAAGACTCATTACGTTAATCACTCAGATGATTGTGGTGTAATATGTACGGAGGTTTAATGAAATTTCTTCAACAATTGATGATTTTTCTCACTGCTGGAAGAAAAAAAAAATCAATTCAAATCATATAGATTGTCAAAACCTGCAGCAAAATCATTTCAAGAGTGCAATGCTGCTGCCAAGCTGTGCCTTTGTTTTAAGGAATGTACACTCTGCCAGACTTTCCCTCGTCAGTCTCACAAGTCAGCACACAGATCATCCGACCAACCCTCAGTCGGTTTTGTCAGTGACTGGCGGATCAGTGTGCTGTAAGCTGTTACTGACACCAGTACAATCTCAGTGACACCGCTGTCTCCTCTTGTTGCTCAGCACTGTGCAGCATCTTGTCGTGGGCTCGTCGCAGCAGATTTGTTTGCTGCAGGATGTGGATGAACTGTTCTGCCTTAATGTTAATGACACCTGTTACAAACAGTGGCACAAAGCCAAAACATACAACTTCATATAAACTCATGAAATGCCTTGATCAGTGTGTTAAGGTGTCTTCATCTTGGATAGTTTTTTTTAATGATTGAATGCTGTGACTCAAAAACAGCTGTATACTGTTGCAAGCTTTTTGCTGTTTTCCTGTGACAATATACATATATATATATATATATATATAGTATGTATTTTCTGTAACTTTGTAACATGGTGTATCCTTTATTTTCTATGTTACAATTGGTACTTTGTTCTCTGTTTTGTATGGTTAGTAAAAGACGCATTAACCTAGGGTTGTGTGTTTTATAATGCACTCAAAGCTACCGAGGACCTATTACCCTATGGGTATTTATAAAAAGGGAAAATATCAAAGTGTACAGTAACATGAAGTCTAGTCACTTTTCTGTAAATAAAAGCACTGGAAACCGTCTGTGGTGACTGTTAAACTATCACAGTTGAAACTGATGTGTATGTGGGAAAAATGTTGCCACATAAATAATTTCACAATTTAAAACAGTGAGTCATCTTTGTCAAATTGTCTTCTTTTTTCAACTCTTTCTGTACAAAATTGTAAACATATTATTGTATCTATTTAATTATCATAATCGATGTCAGCACTGGAGCAAAGTCTTGAATGACATTGGTCTATTAAGTCCTGCTCTTTCTATACTTTCTATGCTTAAGACAGCTGTTATTGATAAAAGAAGTTTTTATAGAATTACTTAAGGTAGATTTCACTAACTTGCCAAATATGCCTTTTCATCATTCCACTTTAGCCTTCCATCAAACTTCCAGTTTACATTTTGATGTTGGAAAAGGAAAAACATTTCATCAGGTCGTCTGAGCTGATTTTTACTTCTCTCTCTGTGCAGTGGCAACACAATGGGGGGTTGGGCCAGTAGCACAAGGGCCACACTGCAGAAAGAATTACATTTCTATAGAGAGAATGTCCTGCTGTGCTGGGGTCATTGCACCTCAGTCCCGTAACCTTTGACCTCTGACCCCTGCCAAGGTTTGTATTTATTGGAACATAGATCCCCTGTGTTGTGTCTCTCCAAAATCCTGCAGGATTCACAACCGAGACTTTGAATGCAGAAAACCTGTTAAGAGCCAAAAATAAATAAAAAATGGCAACCCACTATTGTGATTTAATCACCTGACCTGAGTGTCAATATCAATATCCGCTGAAGATTTCAGAGGAAGACTGGTGATCCAGGGTGTGCACGAGGATGTCACTGTCAGCTATGAGAAACATGCTGCCAGACCAGTAGGTTTCATCTCTGGCATCACCAAAACACTGCTTATACAGTGGTTTTTATTTTAATTATATATTTAGTTATATGCTTTAAAATACGTCCATAACACATTGATTCAAGTATATTTTGTCTACAATTAGGAATTTCTTTGTATAAAACTAAAAAAGAAAAATTCAAGAGATGTATCTGAAAATATAAAATTATTCTATTATTTCAAGTTTCAAACTGTGTCAGTATTTTTAAACTCAGTATGTACATATGGATAATGTAAACAATGTGTCAGTGGATGAATAAATACACTTATTACAAACTAAATTCACATGCAGGGGTCCATATTCCATATTAAAATATTCTTGTTCAGGGTCATGAAGGGAAACTGAACGTTGGGAACATTTATTAGCAGCAAAACAGACACAATCACAGTTAACAGTAGTTTAGATTCTCCAATCTATGTGCATGCCTTTGAGATGTTGAAGGAAGAAGATTACATAGACAAGGAGAAAACATGCAAACTCCACACAGAAACAACTAAAGTTCAAACACTGGAGGCTGTTAATGTGAGGCAGATGCAGCCAATATATCCTGATCCCATTTAATGACATGAAAAGTGGCACAGAGTCACCTAAGAGCCGAGGTATACTTGTTCTGCAGTCACATCAGTGGCTGCAGCAAGTCTGAGCCTGCGTATGAAAGCTGTCCAACTGTGTATCTGCAGCATCACTGCCCCATTCACTGTCATTTACAAGAAATTCTTAAATAAAAAATACTGATGGCAACACTCCAGTTGTATGGGTATATTTATTTTTATTCAAATAAGCTTAAATGTAGAAGTTAACCTTTTTTTTTCATTAATAAATATATTTGTATAGGCCACATAGTCAGTTTCACTGTTAACTCAGTAACACCAGGCTAAACATGATATTCAAGAGTTAAATACAAGCAGTCTGTTGGTTCATTTCTCAGTAAGAGAGATTTGAACAGATATGACTGTCACAGAGGAAAATGTATGTGAGCTTTTTTAATACAAAGGCATTTTGACGCCAGAAGTGACTGTGGCAACCCAAACCTCTGTTCTGTGAAGGAATCACGGACTTTTAAATTGTCTCATTCATTTCCAAACGCCACAACATGAGCCAGAAAGATGTATTTCATATAATTCTCAAATTAATAAGTTGCATACAATTTACATGTTTGCTCTGCATGTTTTTTTGCAGTACAATATTTTATTAAAATATTGTACTGCATTATTATGGATAATACCTGCATACTAATTAATGAATTCTCATTTCCCTTATTTATCTGATCAAAATATCCCAAAACATAGCTACCAATACCAAAATCTACACATACATAGTCACCATGTGTGCCTGGAAATGCGGCTCTGATTCAGACTTAATAAAAGTTGAGGATATTTATGTGTGAGTTTTGTATATCCCTTTTATATTATGCAGTATGATCACCAGACTGTTGATTGGAGTATTCAGATAGCCCACTTTGAATTTTGTGTATAAAACTGTACAACACTAAATAAACCCAGAGGAGAGCAGGACAGCCCTGCTGCTGATGGCGACAGTCAGGGGAGTGTCCCTGTTGACAGCAGCAGACCTGACTGTAACACACACACACACACACACACACACACACACACACACACACACTAAGCTAGCCGGCCAGCCAGCTAGCTAGCTAGCTGCACAACACTCATTGGTCACGTCAAACCAAGCTAACCATACACTTTCTTCAGATATCCACCATGGATTTGAATAATATCTTGTCGCAGCTTGAAACTGCCAACGGAGAGGAAGTCGAGAAGCTTCTGCAGCAGTATAATCGAGAGGTGAGTCGCGGCTCTGCTCGTTTTTACGTCAACCAAAACAAACGACGGTGCTAACGTTAGCTAGCTAAACAGCTAGCTTTGAGTTAGCTACTAGCCAACTAAGCTAAAATGTTAACATATGATATCTAATCGTTAAACCAAAGATGCTCTATAACAAACATATCACACCCAAACCTATGAATGAGGCAAACACATAATGCTAATGCTGCCTGCTCACAAACCATGTTAGTGCACGTAGAGTTATTCAGCACAATTAGCAAACATTAGCTATTTCTTGGAGATCTCTGGGGAATATGTTGACATTTATATCCGTTTCAAAGAGGCTGGGGCTTATTTGTAATATGGCGTGTTTAATATGTCTGTTACAAGTCAGGCTCAGTTGTTAGGTGTCCACCATGAGCATCTTTATCTGTTTCAGAACAGTCACACCTTCACTTTTGACCAAAAGGAAGAAACCCTGCGGAGTGTAAGTACTAGTTGTATGAGCAGTTGGTTGTTAGATGATCAAGGTAGCCCAGTTATGTTATAATCTGTAATCTTTTCACTCTGTGTAATCTCAGAAGCTGTGTCAGAGTGTGTTGACAGTACTTGGGAGGCAGGTGCAGTCCAGCTGTCAGAAGACATGTCTGGAGACACTCCGCATCCTGTCCAGAGACAAGCGTGTCCTCGCACCTGTAGCCACCAGGGAGGGCATGCTGATCCTGGGAGGGATGGCGGGGCTGTATGCTGGAGAGGAAGAAGGTGACAGTGAAAAAAGCTCTCAGGAAGACATCCAGTCAGAGGAGGAGGAGAGAGTGGTGGTGGAGGCCTTGAAGTGCTTATGCAATGTGGTGTACAACAGTCCTGCAGCTCAGCAGGTTAGTGTAGATGTACAGCTGGCTCATGGCCTGTGTGCCACCCTGCGTACAGTCCGCACATGGCACCACGAGGTGGGCCTGTTCACACTGCGCCTTCTCTTCCTGCTGTCTGCCCTGAGACCTGATCTGAGAGGAGTTTTGAGGAGAGAACTGCATGCTGTGAGACTACTGACAGAGGTGCTGGAGCACACCCTGGATGTGCGCTGGGTTGGTCCCTATGAAGCTGCTTGTCCAGATCCGCAGGCCCTGCCCATGCCTGCAAAGGACAATGAGCGAGCAATGGAAGTGCTCAAAGCCTTGTTCAACCTCACACTGTCTGAGGCTAGTGGTGAGGTGAGTGTGTTGTGAGTCTGTAAGAGTGTGTAATGTTACAGTAAAGGTTCATGTTGCATGCTAGTTATTTGGGTTTGTTCTCTGACTCTATACGGAGGGGTAAAGAGCTGGTCTGGTATGCATCACCAGAAACGTAAATGTTTCTGGCTCAGTCATTTGCTCAATTACAGAGTAGACTGTCCTGGACCACAAAGATCATACATCTGATCCCCACAACAGCCAAATTATATCTATCACAAACCACTTGTCCTGTTTACGTCTTTCTGACGAAGACACTCTCAGTAATTTACTGTCAGTGGTAAGCACGTCAGCTGAATCCCTGAAATGTAAATGTGACATAAAATGTAGTGTATCTTGATTAAAACATTGCAATTCAAGATTCAGTTCATGCAAAACTATGTGCTGTATGAGGAAGACAAATATTACACATCAAATCACACACTATCAGGAACACAGCTATGACCAGTGTAGCACTTAAAGAGCAGCCAAGACAATTACTGAGAAAATCAATGTGTGGGGGGAGAGTCCTTATGAATAGGTGTGATTAATGTTATTAGTTACACCTGTGATTTTCTCAAATGTCCACAGAGAGAAGGTAAATTTAGGGACCACCACTGACCCCTTTTTAAAAAAAAAAAAAATCAAAACTGTAAAATCAACTTCATACAAGCCTTTTATACATGTCCATATTAAACTGGTTTTGCAGTAGCTTCACTTGATTATGAAATACACAGACATGATTCGACAGGTCGCACTCACAAAATGCCCTCCTCTTTTTTTACTTTCACATTTAAGTTGTGTAATAACGATAGTGTTTCACATGTAAATCAGATCAGTCACTGTCAACGATATCCAGTCCAGCACAGATCTTTTTCACAGCAGACATTTTGAATGGTCATAGCAGGAACAGTGTGACAGTGAGCCAGCATGTTTTACTATTTACACCTGTGCTTTTCTTACTGTGACAAAATGTACAGCTTCTTTACACCAATATCACCAGCAGTATTTTCCAGCATTAGGCTGCTTTCATTTGACACACTAGCTCGCTCTTTCATAGGCTTCACACACAGGCCAAAAAACAGTATCATCTTATCCTGTGAGTCAAATAGGACAATATTTGCTACATATGCTTTTGGACCATGTGTGAAGTATATATTATATTTGATTGTGATTGTGATTGTAATACTTTGTAGCTACAACTAATTTTGGAAAATCACTATCAAATTTGGCAGTCAAGTCTTAAGAAGGTATTTCAAATAATAATAACTTTATTTGTATAGCACATTTCATGCAAAGATGCAGCCCAAAGTGCTTCACAAGACATATTATATCAATAATAAATAGCAAAGTCAATAGAAGGAAAACATAAACAGTATGATAAATGATACCAGGAACATCAACCCAAATTAAAATCCTAGTCGAAAAGATAGGTCTTTAATTTATTTTTAAAAATACCAAGGGAGTTTGCTGTCCTGAGGTCCAAGGGGAGTTCCACAGTTTAGGGCCATAAAAAGAGAAAGCAGCCTCACCAGATTTCTTGTGGGACACTTTAGGAACTTCTAAAAGAAAGGCAGTGGAAGATCTGAGAGTTTTTGTTGGGACATAAAATGAGAGGCAGTCCCTGATGTATGAGGGTGCTAGAGTATGTAAGGCTTTGTAGATAAATAAAAGGACTTTAAAATCAATTCTAAAAGATACAGGTAGCCAGTGCAGTGATGCGAGCAGATAATAAGGGTAATGTGATCTCTTTTTTTGTGTGTATTGGTCAAAATCTTGGCTGCAGCTTTCTGAATTATCTGACTTTTTAAGGAGACCAGTAAAAAGAGAGTTACAGTAAGTATGTTCCTCAGATGAAAAAATTATGTTTTTGTGACCTTGTTAAAATTATGGTGACTAATTAAATTGCCCAGAGGGAGCATACATAAAGAAAAGAGAATAGAACCCAGAATGCTTCCCTGAGGAACGCCGTTTTCGATGTTTGTGACACAGAGTCACCTAAACTAATAAAGAATTTTCTTTCAGACAGGTATGAGAGAAACCAGTCAAGCACTGTGCCAGAGAGACCCACCCATTTCTCAGGTTGATTGATTAAAATGCCATGATCGATCATATCAAATTAGGACTGCTACATTGTTTGAGTCAGTTGAAATTCTTAGGTCATTTACTACGTTTTTAAAAAAGCGGTTTCAGTGCTATGGTTGTATCTAAAGCTGGACTGGAATTTATCTTATATGTTATTGGTATTTAGATGACCTTGTAACAGCTCAGATACAATCTTCTCAAAAAGTTTACATATAAAAGGAAGATTTGAGATGGGCCTGTAGTTGGCATGGTCGTTAATGTCCAAATCAGGCTTCTTAAGGAGCGGTTTTACCAGAGCTGTTTTAAAAGCAGAGGGGAAAGTACCTAATTGCAGAGATGTGTTGATTATTCTTGTTTTTTCATGAGAGACGCACTGGAAGCTGGATTTCAACAGGTTGGTAGCAGCAGGGTCTAGTGTGGGGTCTTGTGGATGACTTTATTTTGTTGATGGTGACACTAATTTCATCATCTGTTGTCAAACTAAAAGATGTCATAGTACATGGATGCTCACCCACTGGCAGATCACAGAGAGCTGATAAATCTGCATTTGTAATACTGGATCTAATGGAGTCGATTTTTTTTTTTTCTTTAAAAAAAAGTCATTTGAGAACTGAGGCTTCATCATTTAAACTGAAGGCTGGAGATGGGTTCAAAAGAGTGTTGAATGTGGAGAAGAGGACTTTGGGGTTGTTTTACAGTACAGTATACATATTACCTGTTTACACCTGCACACATTGCAGTATACATATATATTTATTTTACTACTGTTTACAAGCTATTAAACCATCACAATATATATATTTATGTGCATTACCTGTCTACATTCTGTTCTCACCTGTCCACAGCCAGTTCTTATTAAGCATATACATTTACTACATTACTGCTCAACCTGTCTACAATACAGTTTATTAATGTCATCACTACTGTACACCAGTCTACCTCTGTATTATATTTTATTTTATTCTGTTTTATTTACATTATATTCCTATATTTTAACTTCTGCACTATTTATGTCTTTGTCTTAGATTCTCTTTTTCTCATCTCTCATTTTACTTTATATTTTGTTGGAGCATTGTTGGAGGGAGCCTGAGAACAAGAATTTCATTGCCAACAACTGCTTCACTGTAATTGTTGTGCATATGACAAAGAAAGAACGCAAAGGCTGCATCTAACACACTGTAAGTCTTAATGACACCAAATTTAGTTCTTAGGCTCAAGTAAAACCCTGCTCTCCTCTGTGATACTGTAAAAATCCAAACTTCCTCTTTCTCCCTTTTTTTAAAATCTAGACTAAAGGCTTTGATCTCACTCTGTCTCTTTAGACTGGCTGTGATGCCTCATTAAAGGCAGCTATTTCTGCAGTTAGGCCTGTGCCTCCAGGTTCCCGTTTTTGTAGCTTAAGTATTTTTTACCTTTATAGTTTTGCTTTACCTCTGAACAATAAAACTGTCTGCTTGGAATTCATGTTTTTGTACATCCTTGATTTGATAGGAGGATGACCACCAGTTCAGACTCATCGCTGCCATCCTGCGCCATCTGTTGATGTTGAAGACTGAGACAGAGGAGAAAACAGAGGAAGCACACAGGTCTGTTCCTCACTGCTCTTAATATTTTAATCTCTTTTAGTAAGCTACACCGTGATTGCATGAAGGCGCTCTGCACTTTGCAACCTGTGAAAGGACACAAAACAAGCATCAAACGACCCAGTCATTTCATGCTTCTGTGTTTTATTGCTTACAGTATGTAAATGTGTGTCCCCACCTCTGTATTTGGTGATTGTGTGTTTTACTAGAATGCTGCTGTTGAGCCAAGAGATTGGCCAAACTTAATTTGAAACTGATTTTTATAGAAAAGCACACAGATACCTCCATTCAGCAAACTAACTTGTATCCATGTGCTCCACTGGAAAATCACCTGCTGTAATTTGCATGTAAGCACCCTTCTGGACAGGCAGAGGCAGCTATGAGTGAGAGAAATTAAGACTGATAGCCCATAATCTGATAGCAGACTGCAGTGCTGTGGGAAAAACAGGCCAAACAGAGATGTTTCTTTGGAGCCTTGTTGGGTGTTTCATCTTCTAAATGCTCTTAGCTGTCGTAATACTGCAGCAGTATCTTCTTCTTATGGTAATTTAATGCAGGAATGCCAAGAATCTGTGGCCATCGACTGAAATTTAAACAGTGTCATGTATAAGTGACTGATGTTTCTCTTGACCTGTCAAGTTGCTGGTTGAACCTGTCATGGGAGTTTGGCCCTTTTGACCAACATAACTCTGTTGTAGTTTGTTGGAATGTGAGTATGTGACAGAACTGGTCTAAATGAAATAAGGGAGTGTGAACGGGTAAAGTTATTTTTATATAGAAAACAGCAAAATTACATTAATATATTGTGTTAAACAGAAGGTCTTTAAAAATAATAACCAACTTTAAAATCGGTGTGCGGCACTCAATTAAGAAGTAATTTCACAAACATTCTCACACTATAAGATTACACGGCACACTAGAACACAATATTATTAAGATTGTCTTTCCAGGTGAAGCTACACACCACTTGTTTCTCTTTACGTTTATGAATTATGAGCATTTGAAGACCTGTGATATTTGGCGTTGGCAGTATTCACCATATTCAACCAGCTTTGTCCTCCATCTGTGCTGCCCAGCTATCCCAGAAACCAGCTTTTTGTCTTTTCAAATTCACCATTTCAGAGATCCTCTCTCAGCCAAAATCTTTCTCATTATCGGTCTCTAACTGACTATTGCAGGTTTTCTCAGACACTAGTAATGTAAATATACACACTAAGTAAATAAAACTCAAAACTCTAGGCAGCCTTGATGAATCTGCCTACAGTAAAGGAGGTAGAATTTTCTATTTACTAAACACAGCTGAGGATTGTATGCAGAGCACAAATTATAAAGTGGTGAACGGCGTAAATAGCTCTCCAACATTTTCATTATAAAACTTGATTTCCTGTATTTTGCTGTCTTGACAACATAGATTTGTGTAGATTAAACAATGTGGCACAAGTGGGAGTTAGATGAAATGATTCGACATTTGAAAGCTCCTTTACCCCATGTGAGCCAGATCGCACCCTGAGGTCATCTGGCAGCTGTTACAAAATGTAGATTTAAAAAAAGAGGTGATTGGTCCTTTGCCATGAGGGGTCCTTGACTTAGGAACAACTTGTCTCAGGCAAAATGTTCCAAAGCTTTCATCTATTAATCATCTTCTTCACTTCATAAACCTCATTTAGACTTTGACCTCTTCAACCACACGGACCCTTTGACAGTTGCATCTCAGAAACAGATGTGTCCCTTTTATTTACTGGACTGTTAAATGTCTCACATTTTGTAAAGATCGAAGTCATTAAAAAATATTTTTTTGTCTCCAGCCATGCCATCAATCTGCTGAATAACCTGCCTGTGTCCTGCCTGGACAAGCTAATCGACGTGCCTGTCCAGGGAGGACTAGAGAAATATGGTGGGAAAAACATGGATGCAGTCCAGGTGTTGCTAGACTTCATGGAGAAAAGGATCGACAAGGTAATGTTCATCCTCTGCAGCAAAGACAGAGAACTGGCAACATCGTTTACACACTGAAAATTACTGATTACTTGTCCAATATATCTGTTTGTGTTGTTTATAGTTAATCTAAAACTGTGATATGTCCTTAAAAAACTTGTAAGAAAACCAATGGAGTAAATTTGTTGTAATTGACACTACAGGACATAACAGAAATATTTTGAGCTTACATTTAAACTAAGATGCATACATTGCAAAGATACGCACGCTCACAGCCAGCCATGGTACACATTTTATGTGACATTTTGCATTTATTTGATATTTGTTATGTAGTGCTGGACCTGGTAGCCCTCAGATCTGATCTGATACTTGGCCTAGCAGAACTAAAATACACTCACAATGACTTCACACAAAGCTTTGCTGCATGTCGTTCAGTTTCTCATCCACCCATCCTGTCTTTACCTTGTGATCCTTCATATTACCCACGAGTGCACTACTGAGTGAAATCTACCCACTGTTCCAACTTGTGAAGTGTCTGTGGTTTGTGTCACCCCAAGCAGGGCTCCAACTACAAAGAGGGTTTGACTCCGGTGCTCAGCCTTTTGACTGAAGGATCCAGACACCACAGGGAGATCCGCATATATATCAAAGCTCAGGTACAGTAGCTGCCAACTGATTTAAACAAAGACAATAATAAAGAATTTTCATTTCTGGTGCTCCTTTGCTCTGAAAGGCAAGCACCTGCCCTGCTGAAGTGTCTGAGTAAAGTACTGAAGTCTCACCAGGATCCTAAACTGATTTTAATGACCTCATAGCTATTTAATAACCTGTGTGTGTGTTCATTAGCCAGTGACTAGGTTATAGTGACAGAAAAACAATAATCTGAATGATTTATAATCTCTGCATCTTCAGGTACTTCCCCCACTGAAAGATGTGAAGATCAGGCCAGAGATTGGCACCGCCGTCAGAAACAAGTTGGTTCGCCTTATGACACATGTTGACATGGGTGTGAAGCAGACGGCTGCAGAGTTTCTCTTTGTCCTCTGCAAAGAAAGTGGTAAGCGGGTGTGTGGTGTGTGGTGGGGGGTGGCAGTGGTCGGGTCATGGGAGGAACGTGGGGTAGAGAGCACTTCAGATGAGAAAATATGAGAATGAGAGAGCAGGAATGATGTCTCTAGTTGGGTGCAATTGATGAAGAAGTGCACTGCCAGATGCTTGATTAAGCTATAACTATAGCACGGCTCATCCTTACACATGAACATTTATATTTACCTTCACAACCTTGTGTATCTGTGGTGTCGTCTTGCAGTGGACAACCTGTTGAAGTATACAGGATATGGAAACGCAGCAGGACTCCTGGTGGCTCGAGGACTTCTTGCAGGAGGGAGAGGAGAGACTGAGTACTCTGAAGATGAAGACTCAGACACAGAGGAATACAAATCTGCAAAACCCTTGTGAGTGCTCTGCACAGGACTTATTTAATACATTAATGTGTATGCATTGATAATGTATGGATCCATTTGCAGCTGTACAGTAAGCTCGCTCATGTGCTTGTTCCAGCATCAACCCCATCACTGGTCATGTGGAGGAGCCGATGCCGAACCCCATTGAAGAGATGACAGAGGAGCAGAAGGAGTATGAAGCCCAGAAACTTGTTAATATGTTTGACAAGTTGTCAAGGTGAATAAACTAAACTAGAAAGGAGTCAGAGAGCAAATAACTCCTGCAGAATGCTCTCAATTTATTCTCGTAATAATACTGTAAATGTTTTAAATAGTTTGTTTTGATGGAACAGGGCCCGTTGCCCAACTTTCCACCATTAGAATCATCATTAGAATCTGCTGACAGGTTTTTGAGATTTTTGGTACTGTATTTAATGGGGTCTGGCATCTGTGTATAATAGAAAATTTAATAGAAAGGTTGTTAAACAAACAAAAAAGGGTTTTCAGATACCCTGCTAACTAAGACACAAACAGGACAAACATAAAGATGCCACAGAAGTCTTTGACAAATAATGAATTGTGTTCTTTTGCAAAGGCTCGACTAAGATGATTAACTTTGTCTGTTGCTTCCCCTACTCAAATTATTCGTATTATTTATTGTTTTCTCTGCAAAGAGCTCTGCTGTATTTGTGTTGACCTTTCCTTAGCGAGCAGAGGTTAGTCAAGCATGATGCCTGTACAAAAGGTAACAGTGAGCTCGCTCCCTGCCAACCGATTCATCAAAGGAAGAATCTCTTGCCGTTAGCTTCAATTAGGCTTGGACTTCCAGCACGCCACAGCATTCAGCTGGAGTAAAATGGAAGCTGCCGGCACGCCACCGCAGCATCATTACCACCGCTCCGTTAATTATCACCTAATTGGCTCACACAGTCAGCTTGTCGGTCCTGGTTCCTTTATGTGCCACATAATAACAAATGTGTCCTGACTTTATTCTCGTTCTGAGGAGCCAGTCATTGGATGGGGAGTGGACTGAGACAGAGGCACAACTAGACAAAGCAATTTGGGTGGAACGTGGATAAAGAGGAAGAGACACGGGTGAACAAATGTTCAGACATAAGAAAGCTGACCTCGTCATTGTTAAACCAAAGAGGGGGCTGAGCTGTAATGAGGCACGTGTGCCCAGAAGAGGAAGATTCCTTTCCTCTTTCTTCTCTTCCTCAGTGAAGGAGGTGTGATGATGATGGAGAGGTGCTTCCTCAGTACAGGCTCTAGGGAGATCAGTCAGAGCATTGCAAGAATGTGCTCCCCTAACTGCTTAACTGGTCCTCCAATTAGCACATATTCTGCACCACCACCCACTCTTACATCTGCCAGACCCCCAGTCCTCTGTCACTGCTGAGGAGAAGACGAGGGATTTTTTATTTTTTTGCTCTAATTAAGAGAGATGATGTTTTTGTTTATTTTGTCTTGTTAGTCCTCATTGTACTTGCTAACTTTGTGATATATGGCTGTGGGCTGGCAGTGCCTCTCTGCAGGTTTCATCGCTGAAAAGATGCTGAAATATTTTCAGAATTAACCACACCATAAGTCTTCTCTGTCTCCATTTAAAGAACTTAACCTGTAGATTTCCCAGGATAAGTTCAATTTAATTGCAGGAATCAGTAGGAATTACATGGCCATTTATATTTCAGTCTCTTTCAAATGAATGCAAATGGGTCCTTTTTAAATCTTTGATGGATAATTCGCTGATAAATCATCTGAGAGGGAGTGGTGACACACAGTGCAGGTATAATTGGATTAGGATGAAGGGGAAGCCGTGGCTTTGAGGAGATTAGTCTGAGCGCTGATCCTGTAATTAAACTGCCACAGGAGAGGAGGGCAGAGAGGGAGAGAGGATGGCCAGACAGGGGCGAGTGTCCATGGGGGGGGGGGGGGGGGGTTTGTCAAGTGAGGGTCCTCGAGTTCTGCAAGTAAGAGAGTAAAGATGTACAAGTGAAAGCCCTCTTAAGACTGTCTGTGGACACAAAGGGTTTTGTCTACAAAGTTTGTTTACTTTGAAATTATACATGAAGGAAGTCATGTCCATTGATGTTTGCAATTTGGCAACCTTCCAATCTAAACTCTCTCCATCTAGCAAGTGGGCATCTCTGATGTTTTTCTTTTTGTGTCCACAGGCAGAACGTGATCCGGCCAATGGGGGTCAGGCCCGACGGGACGTTAGCACCTCTTGAAGAAACTCTCTGTGATCCACCTGAAGACAACTCAGGATCAGACTCTGACTAGTGCACTGTCCATCTAGGCCACATTTTCCAGGCTAAGCTCACCGGGCCCCAACAGATCTAAAGCTGTGTCCCATTCAAGGGCTGGGTCCTTCTGGTGCCCACGAAGGTGGGTCCTTCAGAGGAGCTAAAACTTGGCTGAACTTGTGCCTCCGCCCTAAATGAGAGTCTACTGTCACAGAAACAGAGTGTAGAGCAGAAGTCCGTCAAAAGATCCAGATGCTGTCCTGATAACTCCCAATAAATCACACTCTATTAACTTAAATGGATTGGCAGATATCAGTACAATGCGTGGATCTACTCAGTGAAACCCAAATTTAATTAATTTAGGCTCCACTTTTCAACTCGTATCACCAGGAAATTGCCCTAAATTGGTCGACAGTTTAAATTGTGTCAACTGGGACAAGATTCATGATACCTGAGTTAACATTACAAGTTTTATTGTTTCACTGCAACAAATGCAGCACAACTGGCAAGTAGTGTGTCAGGCTAATGGTAAATATATCCATACAATTTCTATTTATTTGTAAGTTTGTCATGCATTATTTACACCTTGCAGTGTAACGGCCCGTTAGGACGTATCCAGCCCTGAACTGGGACACAGCTCAACATGTCACTGTAGAGGCCCCGTCGCAGCCGTGATGCATTCTCCAAAGTGGAAGTGGACTTGATGTGTGGCAAAAAGACTTTGCTGTGGCATCATAATGCATAGGAGGCCTCCGTGGTTTATTTTATTGCTCCAAAAGTTGAGAAAACAGGTAATACAATTTTAGCTGGATCTTACTGAAAGCACTGATATGTTTGTTAAAAGTGTAATTGGGTCTGAATAATCATTCCTTCACTTGTGCTTTTGTTTTTCACTTTAAGTTAATTTTGTTCTGCTACATGATGATTTTGTTCACTCTTTGTATTTCTAGATGACTCAAGTGCTATACATACATACGAACATGAAATCATTGTAAACTGTTGACAGTGAACCTAGTTCTTTAAAATCATGGGGCCTGTTCAGTACGGACCACAGGATTGATGTATATTTAGTAATCAGGCAGTGTCAGTGTGGATAGTTTTAACTTGCAGCTCACAGAGAGTCTATATTTGGTCGTGTAATTAGGATGAATGTTGCACACCAGTTAGTTGCCAAGGAAACTTCCTGAATTCAAGGCTTGTTGGCTTACGGTCGTGTCACTAAAAGGTGTTCTGGACAAGAAGACTTGTTCTTTTCATTTAAAATTAAGATTTTGAATGGAAAGATGCAACACTTTTCCTGTGGTGGATGATAGTAAACAGATAGTCAAGAATCCACAACAGGCAGAAACAAAGAAATGTGTAAATTGCAATGATTGTTTTCTAATCCATGTTACTTTTGCCAAATCTGCATCCGTTCTCAGTAATGTGATTTTTTTTTTTCTAAATTGAAATTTTTGCTAATTTTATATAAATCCACTAGTTTGGTGTATGTAGAAACTGAAGAATATTTCTTTGTGTTGATACTATTTAATTTAATGTAAAAGCTGCCAGTTCTGAAATCAGCTGCACGGTTGGTTATGACTTCACAGATTTGGCCCCTGAACTGAAACCCTGCTTTGGATTACTGATACATTTGTTGTAAAAAAAAAAAAAAATATATATATATATATATATATATATATATATATATATATATATATATATATATATATATATATATATATATATATATATATATATATATATATATATATATATATATATATATATATATATATATATATATATATATATATATATATATATATATATATATATATATATATATATATATATTTTTAGCTGATTACAATCCAGAGAAACTGAATATTGCTTTAACCAGATAACCTGTCATTATTACAGGAATATATTGAATAATCATGAGCACACTTTTTACCTGGCCTGTGAATCACCACTACTGCCCACTCACACAGAATAACTCAGATAAGTAGAATATTTAGATGATCTGGAGTTGGCTTCACACGGGCACAAAAGACCTGACTCAACATTGAGTCACCTTCCTGAATTTCATGTGACTAATAAAATTGTGGTTTTTTTGAAAGATCAGACCTACAGATGGTTTACAAATTAAAGGGAAAACCAACATTAAGTGTCTTAGTGAGGTGTTGGGCAACCACAAGCCTCAAGAACAACTCATCGTCTGCAAAGGCCAGAACTTAAGTTTCACAAGATTTTGATACTTATCAAACCATTCAGTGGCTGTTTGTTAGGTTTCTCCACTCATTTCTGCAGGTTTTTCCCTTTAATTTGTCTTTATGTATCTGTAGATCAGTTTGTGCTCCCATGTAAATTCCTTTTTTCCTCCACAGTCATAGTGGGATAAATCCAAATTGCATGTTAACTTCATCTGAAAAGAATATGTTATGGGAACAGTTTTGTTCTTTTTGCACATTTATATACTGTAAATAGCACCACACTTTGTGTAGCAAGGCTTCCACTGAAACGTTAATAAATTGGAGAATAAGAATAGTTGTCGTTTTTGGATGCATAATACATAAACCTTATTAAAAAAAGACAAAAGATGCAAATTACCCAATACTTTTATTAAATATTGTTAAAAGTACAGTGTTGTGCTTATATATAAAACATTAACAAGTTTACTGACATGGGACATATAAGAACACCTGAAGAAACATTAGGATTTTTGTTACATGGTTCAGATATTTATTTACTAGTGTTCTGGATGGACCCTCCCTCTATAATAAGTGCTTTAAGTATGCTTGCTGAGCTTGATAAACTGTATTTAATAGGGTTTTTTGATTTACATATGAACATAGCATGAACATGAACTGTGACTCCCAGATGAAGAAGTAAAATGATGCACTGTCACACAACAAAAACCATTTTGCCACTAGCAGAAAATAACCAGATGAACAGTAACATGTTAACAGGAGAACAGTCTTAGTGTGAACTAAAGAGAGAAGAAACTGTATCAAACCTTTCCAGTGCCATCGTTTATGAAACATGCAGAGTCAGTTGCTCAGGCTGGATGATGCAGAGCTCTTGCTGTCTGTCTCCGAGTCTGTCTCTTCGCTGCCGCTGCTGGCTGCTCTTTGAGCTCCTGGTCTGGGCCTGGATGTCTCCATCCTACCTGGAGACTCTGAAGCACCTCTGCTCTGGCAAGGTGTCTGTCCGCTCACTGACGGAGGGCTGCTTATCAATGTAGGGAACCTCTGCAGAGAGAGAAATTTTTGCCATAGTCAGCAAAAGTATTATAAAATAGAGTCCAGCGATAGTTAAAGGGGAACTCCACTGATTTTACACATCAAAGTCTGTTGGGGAGTAATGTGAATGTGTATATGTGAAAAAAAAAGTTGTATAAAGCCTTTTTTGGCTCCAGAGGGAGCTGTGTGAAATCTGATAAATTGCTTTAAGTGTCACTTGTTGTTGAGTTGCATTGTGGGTAATGTAGGTGCAAGGTTTTGACAAGGAAGAAGAATGTGTAGGAAAAAAAAGAAAAAAGAAATACGCTATCTCTGGTTCCGCTGCATCAATATGATACAACTGTCCATTGTGAGTCTGACAATGTTATAGGAGTGGAATGGTAAATCAGTAGAGTACTCTTTTAAAGTCCCATAAGTATCTCCACTGGCTTGGGTTTATATGTATAATATCACCAAAGCTTTTTCTGCTCTATGTTCCCTACTTTTCCTTTTGATTTCACAAAAGGTTGAATAAAGAACCCAAAGAGAGACTTGCATAACCTGCAAAAAGTTCTTTAAAAGATGGAACCCACCAGTGTTTCCTGGCTCCCCATCAGCTCTTCAATGTCATCGCTCCAGCCGAGCATCTCAGCAAACCTCCGTACTGTATCCTCCAGGTCACCCAGCTCCATGTGGTCTCCTCTCCGCAGTGGGACCTTCTCAAAGGGACCCACAGCGTGTCGGTTCAGGAGGAGACGTGGCACAGTGGAGCGCACTGTATTCACCAGGCTGGCAAATGGCTCGATCTGAAACAATTAATTTTAGTTCTGATATAAGTGAGCTCAGAAAATTTGAAAACTCACAAAATGTACTAGAAACCCATTTAAAGTACTGAATACAAATATTACCTGTAAAGATGTGCCCATAATGATTAGCAGGTCTGCTTTGGGGAAGTCTTTAGTGTGGAGGAAATACTTCTGAGGAAGGTCCTCTCCAAAAAACACAACATCAGGTTTGACTGTTGCAGCGCAGAATGTGCATATGGGGACGTTGTCATTCATTATGGCATGCTGGGAAACAAGACACATTACTGTAGCATCAAATGCAGTGAGTTACTGTACTAAATTTGAATAGTTTTTGACCATACATACCTTAGCCTCTTCAGCAGGGTATGCAGTGTAGCACAGGTGACAGGAAGCTGTGGCAAAACTACCGTGAGCCTCTACAAGTTTGTCATCTGGGATGCCACACACTGTGAAGAAAGTTATTAAATATTATGATGGACATCAAGAGCAAACAAGGACATCCATTCTGGGAAAAAAAACATTTCAGGTCTCTGTAGGTTGATTTTCTGTGTTTCAAAATTAATGGAAACTCATGGAACCTGGAAAATAGGAGGTTAATCTACAAACTTTTGGTATGCTTTGGAACAACATGTCAGAAGTAGTGTAAAATAAACAGGCATTTTTGGCTAAAATATGCAGAACTGATGTCTCAGCATGTATGAGTCACTATTCAACTAACTGCATCACAAAGTCCTTCTATGTTATTGTATTTTTATTCCTTTGTGAAGTTTGGTCTTTTCTGTTGTTTTCTGTTCTATAACAGATTTTATTGGGTTTCTTTTCATTCATGCTGTATCCTCCTATACATGAGTTCTGATGTTTTATCTGCCTTTTGTATGTCTTGTTTGTTTCTTATCATGTATAACATCAACCTGCCCAGGGACTGCAGAAAAGAAAAATCACACATTTACATTACATTTATGATGGTAATTAATGTATGTTGTCCATGATGAATGAATGAATAAAGTTTTTTTTTTTTTTTTTTTTTTTTTTAAGTAAATGTCTTCAATGACAGTTTGTCATTTCTGTTTGGTTACATACATGTTAAAAATGTCTGTCATTGCTTGTAGGTAAGTTATTGGGTGATGGGTATGCAGTTGAATTTACATTTACATTTTATTGTGTATGTTTTTAAAAACTTCATGCACTTTCAGCTAGCCCACAGTTTAATTTAAAGATCTATTCGATCTAGCTGTTCCCTTTAAAAAGATCTCACGTTTCTCCAGTCCATCAATGTTCTGGGTGTACATTCGGAGCAGCAGGCCTTTGTGATGAAGCATGCGGATGAAGTAGTGTATGTAGTTGGGTCGGTGGCTGCCGGGATACAGAGCCTTGGCCAGGGAGAAGAAAGGCTGCGGGTCGTTTGAGAAGTAGTCAATGTTGAAAATAGCTTCGGGGTAAGGGATGTTGTACTTCTCCAAGTTGGCGTAAAGACCTGTTCCTGGAGTTCTGAAAATGTGGAAGTACAGACATTTTGACATGGTGCTTTCATTAAAGAGCAGCTTACAGGAAGTTTCTTGCTCATACATTTTTCAAGGGTTTAATGTCTCTTCTGAAACACTCGACCCAAGGAAACCAGAGCCAATCTGTTCCTGGACGGTTTATATACCCACTAAACAAGTTTACACTTTAAGTTTAGAGTGGAACTGAACAAAACATAATAAATATAAATAAATAAAAGACTAATACAAAATAGTAAAGAGAAAGATGAGGGTGTAGAGAGAACAAAATCCACAGACACCAACCTGAAATCTGGGATGCCGCTGGCTGTGCTGATTCCCGCTCCGGCCACCACCACCACATTCTTACAGCGGCCGAGCTTCACCAGCCGAGAAACAGAGGCCAGACCGCCCCGGGATGATGACTTGGCAGCAAACGCAGAAGGACTGCCCTGATCAGATCTGGACCCAGAGGACTGACCAGCCTGCACAGGGTCACTGCTGCCTTTGGACATCTTTCCTTTACTGGAGAGCAGGCCAAGAAAAGACACGTGAAAACATCCTGATCACATATGGGACGATCCCCGACATGATTACTTGCAACAGAATTATTTTTTTATTAAATAGTTAAGTATAACCAAGAGACATAATCTCCCCAAACAGGATTCTTACAGATACTTGCAAATTAGGGATTATATAAAGAATGGTACAATATTACTTGCTGATTGTTATTGATAGAAAGAAACTTTTTCTGTCCTGTGTATTTTAGGTGTGTTGGTCAGTTCGTCCACCACTTTGGTCCAGACTGAAATATCTTAATAATCTTATTGGATGGGCATTTATGTCACCAGAGGATGAAGCCCACTGACTTTGGTGATCCCCTTTTCCTCTAGTTTTCACTTTTCCTGTGAAATAACTCAATAACTACTTGATAGACTGGCGCAAATGTTGTACAGACATGTTCCCCAGATGATGAATCCTAATGATTATTGTGGCTCCCTGACTTTTCCTCTAGCACCACCATCAGGTCAACATTTAAATTCATCCAACACTTTATGACCAAACACCTGCAAAAATAATGACATTCCCATCAGCTTCAGCTGTGCTCTGTGTTTAGTGCTAATAGGCAAGTGTTAGCATGCTAATACGCTAAACTAAGCTAGTGAACATGGTAAACTTTATACCTGGTAAACATTAGCATGTTAGCATTTAGCTGAAAGCACAGCTGTGCCTAAGTACAGCTTCACAGAGCCACAAGCATAGCTGTAGACTCTTAGTATTGTTTTAAATTGGATCACAGACAAGAAACCATGTCTAGCGAGCTGGCACAAAGTTATACCACTTAATATATATTTGACCAGATATGGCTTCCACTCCGAACTGGGGATTTGTACCTTTTGTTTTGTACTTACTGATATACATGTTTTCTGTTTGTTAATCACTGATCTGAGCTTCCTGCTCTTATTTATGTTCTATGACTGCTGGGAGCTGTAATGAGAGTTGTAATATTTCCTTTTCCTTATCATTTATTCATTAAAAATAAATAAAGTAACTTTAAAGTTACTGTAATGTGTTCTCACCTTAAAGGTAAACCGTCCTGTCCGCTCACACTCATCTGGCTGAGGTCCTGGGCCAAAGCAGAGTCCGTTTGCTTTTTTCGTTGTTTTCCATACGGTCCCGGCCCAGAGTCCTGGCTCTCTGCCGGGTCGTTGTGCCTAGCCTGGGAGCTGGAGCTGCGGGTTATCCTGGTGACTGGAGGCTGGGGGGCTTTTTTATCCCAGCTGGACCTGGACCTGTTCATTCCTGCACCTGCTGACAGCAATAAAAAAAATAAATCATTCAGCCTAAATGAAACATCAATCACTGTTTATGAGCTGTAATGCAAGTTTCCTTTGCTCTGTGCTATCAGCTCCAAATGAAATTTGAATGTCAGACATGAAAACAATGTTTTATTTTTAATTGACATGGTAAATATGGGCTTGATTGCTTGTTTATTTTCTAGGACATTTTCTTTTAATTTCTTTTTTCCTGACTGCACTAATTAGATATTGACTTGTTTTCAGTGATTTGTTTTCTATTTCCCATATTTAAAAAGCTGTTACACTGAAATCACCGTGGCATCCTTTTCTCTTCACTCCCTTTGCACAGAGAGAAGCTGAAATGTTTTAAAAACGTCAACTGTTGAACAAAAGGTAATGGCTCCAATATATTTAGCAACCCCCCTCCGCTCTTCAGCAGCTATGCTAATACAGTCCACAGCTGTGGCAGCTTTACTGTTCAGGGAAAGCGGAGGGTCGAGCTGAGAGTGTGTGTGTGTGTGTGGGGTGAGAGTTAAAAGAGGGGTGGCAGAGGTGAAAGGGAACCGTAGATTGACTGTGTGTCAACAAACCCAGCTGGGAGAGAAAAGAAGATGCCCCCTAATGGCCCCCTTAAACTGAGGAAAAAGGGGAGGGGGGGGGTGCAGAGATAAATGATACGGAGGCAGGATTCAATAAAGAGGGAACAGAGGAGTGGAAGAAGAAGAGGAGAGAGAGGAGGAGGAAGGGGGCTTCTTTTCCAAAGCTATTCTAGACCTTCAAACAACTTCCATGAGGAATGAGTGTGAGTGATCAGGGAGAGGCCGTGAACAAGGAAACAAAAGAGCTACAACACATAAAACATGACTGCTTCAGAGGGCAGCAGGGAGATAAGACAGGCTTTTCTCCAGCAGCACCTCATCGCCCTCCGGAGGGGATGGGAGAGGAGGACAGGGGTCACTGAAGGCTTACCAAGTAGCAACGTGGCCAAAATAGCAGCCTTCGGAATTGAAGTGACGGGATGATGCAGTCTCAAAGCTTTGCTTTAATTGCTACACTAACTTTTAAAGACAATTTCTTATTACCAAGCATAAAACTGATGTACATTTTGGCTCAATTTGTAGACAACCCTTTGAACCATCTTAAAAAATCTCACATTCTCTGAGCTACTTTCATTTTGGGCAATCATCTTCTTTCACTTCACCTCCTTAAAGGCTGAAACCCCCACATTACTACTGGGTTTTTTTCCCCTGCACATCCTAAAGAACTATTAAAAACAGCGGGAGGGTGAGGGTCTTGGCTTTTGTCTGGGCTCCTCTCAAAAAGACACTGCTGAGTACAGGCAATAAATCACCAGCCCAGTTATTAAGGTCTCACACAGATGGTGCGGTGTAGCAGCAGAACCAATACGTCAACATGATCAGACCCCTCTATCTGGAAAAGTTAGACTTGCAGAAAAAGTCATGCACACAGACTGGTTAACCTGAAATCAATAAACAGTAGAGAGTAATGAAGTAACATGACCCAGAACAACAAATAAAGCACACACACATCAGGTGTATTCCTCCTTGGACATTAGAGATTTACTAAATTAAACTTGGCTCATGGGAAAAATGTGCAAAGAGAGGAGAAACTTGAACATGGGAGCTCGTCAAGAGAAAACCCAATAGGCAGCGTGGCTAGAGAAAACTGTGGTGAGGCGGAGGCACCAGCAGGTTTTTAGGCAAACAGGTTACAGCCAGTCAACAAAGGGCAATGTTGACACTTGCCTGAAACAACAACCTGAAACAAGCTGAATTTTTTTTTAAGTTTACATCAAAACATGAAAAAAAGCCCTATGCACAGGTGCACAGAAGTTATTTTTTATGAGATCAAACTGCCTTTCAGTGTTTTAAATGTCCACTTTTTTACCTGATAAAAGCCTAATTGTGCCACAAATGCTGTTATTATTCTTTAATGACAAATAAATCCCTGTATAAATAACAAAAGGCTTAAAAAAGGATTTGAGAGACCCCCCTTGTTTGGCCTTTCACACTGCATATTCTTGTAGCTCTCCACAGTCGAATAGCTGAGCCTGGTCTGTCCCTATGTGTCCTAGTACCGGACCACCAGGAGTGTAGCTGCTCATATGAGGGTTACAGTTATCTAATTAGGACAGTCCTACAACGCTGGGCACACCTCGGTGCTCACCATTGCCCCCCAAAAAGTCAGGCTAATGGATAATCCTTTCAGGCTAGGACCAAAAGCCAAACAACCAGCAAAGAGCAGCAGGAAAAAAACATTTGTGTCAAAACAACAAAAAAGCAACAGCGGTATCTCCTTGACATTTACTGCTTATTGACGAAACAGAAGAATTTCCTGTCTGAAATGCTACAACAATGTGAGGTAGAAAAAAAAAAAAGCACAGAATTCTTTTTTTTAAAAATGGGAGAAAAATAAATGCTATAAATATAATTTCTACTTTGAAAACAACTACTTCCATACAGATAATACCTTTCAACAATATACGGGTCTCTGCTTATTCTTCAACCTGATGTCTAAAATGAGGGTCTGTCAGCATGTGGACGCAGTTGGATCTGTGTTTTCACAATAGAGGTATTTTTTTAAAACCATCATGAGAGGATATGTTTTTTTTGTTTGTTTGTTTGAATTAAAAAAATTCAATGTAATAATGATGGCTCAGTAGCGGCTCAGGTATGTTTCAATTTAATATGATTCAACACAACTTGCCAGCTCACACAGGTGTATTGTATCTGGCTAAAGCTTCCTGGATTGAAAATATGGTTTATAAAGTTTAACTACTAAAAGCCATAATACAGATAAACAGTACAACAACAAGATTTTTCCACAGCAGACATTTTGACATGTCACATTAGGAAAAGCTCAGGTGTAATTAATGAAATAAATGCTGGCTGAATTCCATTTAGCTGCTTCAGTTTCAGGGTCCTGGTATTGTATTTTTTTAATAGGTATGTATATGTTTAATTATAAACGAAGCTGTCATTAATGTTATTAGTAACACATGTGTTCTTCCTACCATAACAAGTCAAAATGTCTGCTGTGAAAAAGGCCTATTAAGCACAGTTTGTACTCGCACAGTTCTGAGAAGAAGTCTAAACATGCAACACAAGTGAAAACACCTTGTAAAAGCTTTAAGGTCACGACAACACAGAGTTTGATTTCATCTATGGCCTGTTTGTAAACTTTTTTAGGTTGCTTTGCATGCTTGACTAGAAATAACTTGAAATTTCTTTTAAATTAAGGCTACAACTTACAATTATTATACCTTATAAATTAAACTATCAATAATTTTTTCAATTTAACGTTTAGTCTGTAAAATGTCAGAAAACAGTGAAAAATGCCCATTACAATTTCCCGACCAAGGTGACATCTTTAACTGAATTGTTTTGTCCTCCACCCACAGTCCAAAACCTGAATTAATCAACTATCAAAATTGTTGTTGATTAATTTTCTGTCGCTTAACTAATCTAATTTTTCTTTTCTTGTTAAAATATGAACTACAATACAAATGACAATCATGATTTCAACAGCAGATCAACAGGGTTGCTTATTAGGAATTAAAATAAACTGGCAAGGCAATTCAGATAAATTCATCTTTCCCTTAAAATGTCTCTAAATTCCTAAAAGCTGTACAGCGATCCAGTTAATCCAGGTTACATCCTTCATTATGTTATGTTAATACATGCAGTACAAAAAAAAAATACTTCTTTTCTGTGAATACCAAAAGCAATATTTTAAAAAGGTGTGTTTATATTTAGTTAAATTGTGCTATAAACCTAAAAACTCTTCACAAAACACTAAATAAATACTAAATAAGAGTCATTAAGTAAAGAGCTGATACATCCAAAAATCAGATCCTTGTTCAATGTCAACAGCAGCAGCCTGAACCTGCAGACAGTCTTGCTTTCTTTCTAGAGAGTTGAGTGTTAAAAACATGTACCTGGTGCCTCTGGAGTAACATGTCAGCTGTGTCTTAAAGGGGATTTGGTTAAGTTTAATGAGGGGCTTTTCCCCTGCAACCCCAGCATTTAACCCTCCACTTACAGCAGAATTGAAGACAGCTGACTTTGATCTCTGCTCCCCCCCGACACAGGGATGGTAGCCTGGTCGCCATGGGAACCTCTTCATTACTTAGTTGGAGAGGCAACAGCTCTCAGCTCTCCTTTCCCACCTGCTCACTAATGACATATCACTCTGTGTAGCATCTTTGTTGGACTCTCAATTGACACAAAGCAGCGAGTCCTAATTTGTGTTAGTATATTGTTTGCTCTCGCAGACGGGAAGGGGTGGTGGGGTGGTGGGGAGCTAATTTCGCCCAGTGGGTCGATAGCTAACTAATGACTCTCGTCCTGTTACTCCTCTGAGGACAGTACCAGCCCTAAATTAAACACCAATCTACCAATAATGGGATGTGATGTTATTTGTACAACCACGTGGATTCTTTGGGAGAACGGATCTGAAAATAAACAACTGAAAGCACAGAGTCCACTCTCACAAATCACTCGAGATGTTAAGGCACTACTCATACTACTACACGTAGTGACACGCAACAAAACAAAAGGCTGTCCCGTTAATTAAAGTCGTCCGGGGCTGCAACAATCCACTTTTTAGTTGAATAACCGCTTAGTCCCAAAAAAAGTCAAATGCTGCTTGTTTTGTAAAACAGTTTTAAACCCAATGATATTTATTGATATATATTTTAATGGTATAAAAACAGAAAGTCACATTTGAGAAGCTGGAACCAGTGAATGTTTTCATTTTTTGCTCGATAAATGACTGATTTTCAAAATAGTTTTTAATAGTTGTTTTTTAGCTGCCAATCCACTACTTAGCCTAATTAATCGACTAATCAAAGGGTGAGTTTTGGTTACAGAAGAGGCCTTTAGAAAACTCAATACTTTTGACCTTTTTTTTAAGATAAAAAGCGCCATTCCCCTACCCTTTAGCAAAGCGTATTGTTGAAGACACATTGCATCAAACAGTGTGTGTAACTTTTTTTAAATTTTTTTTATAAGAAAACAAGAAGCATTTTTGGATGTGCAGAGCTTGTCCACTGCTACACAACTGCTGAATGAATTCACAAAAATACATGTTGACACCGTCCTTGCATCCATCCTCAGGTCTTGCAGAGGAGTTACTAACAGTGAGGCTACACTGACACCTGCTGGAACCTAAATCGCATTACGCATGAAAACGAATCTGTGCCACATACTGCTAACTGTAACTAAATGACATAGGATGGCTCCATTTATTACTGTATCTGTTATAAATTAGTTTACAGCTTCACAAAAAGCCAAACATTTTAATATTCACCAAACCTGATTAGCTGTTTAGAGCAAGTAACAAACTATAACCCTGTTTAATCAGCAAACACAGTCAATATGCAGCCATTGGTCACAAGAAAACATAACGCACAAGCTCCAAATGGGGATGGTTTCAGTAACACGATGTCTCCTGTTGCTGAAAGTGATTTGATTCATTGATGAGCAGAAAGTTATTTATTATATTGATAACTGAGTAAAATGTTTCTGTTTCTCTTTTGTATAGAATTCTAAAATGAATAACATTTTGTTGTTTTAGATGCATATTAGACTGAGTAAGAAATCTCGTGGTGGACATAATTGTTTTTAACATTTTATACAGTGGTTTTGAACATTTTTATAAGAGATTAAGCGATCAATTTAAAAAGACCACACAACTACTATATGTGCAGAGGTATGTGGGACATGCACTGAGTACAATCATTACTGGATCCAGTTATATTACAGATTCCCTCCAGACACATTTTAAGACATAAAATATCTTCATGGAATAATAACTGGTGTCTGATATGGTTGTTTTTTCAACAACAAGTTTGATTACCTTGTTAAGAATATTTCTTCTAATTATTCTTCCAATTAATTCTTCTATCTCATTAAAAAAACAAAAAACAAAAAAACAGAATCTATGAAACTGCAAATACTTTTTATTTCAAAAGATTAACTACTGGAGACAAGATGTCTCCATTCTCAGTGTATATGACCTGGAGGTTTCAAGTTTCCACATCACACTTAAGTGTAAGTTGCATATTGAACCACGATTGGCTTCCAAACTAGTTGTCGCCTCTTAAATAAAAGGTGAGTGTCAAACTCTGCACAGTAAAGCTCAAACATCCAACTGAAGTAACAACAGTGGTGTACTTAAGTACAATTTTGAGATATTTGTACTTTACTTGAGTATTTTCATTTTCTGCTACTTTATACTTTTACTCCACTACAATTCAAAAGGCAAATATTTTACTTTGTACGTCTCTACATTTATTTGATAACTTTAGTTAATAGTTACTTTGCAGATTCAAATTCTTCTTCTTTTCCTTTCGGCTGTTCTCTTTCAGGGGTCGCCACAGCGAATCATGTGCCTCCATCTAACCCTGTCCTCTGCATCCTCTTCACTCACACCAATTAACTTCATGTCCTCTCTCACTACATCCATAAATCTCCTCTTTGGTCTTCCTCTAGACCTCCTGCCTGGCAGCTCCAACCTCAGCATCCTTCTACCAATATATTCACAGTCTCTCCTCTGAACATGTCCAAACCACCTCAATCTGGCCTCTCTGACTTTATCTCCAAAACATCTAACATGAGCTGTCCCTCTGTAATACAAAAAATAATCAACAAATAATTGATGATGTATTATTATTATTATTATTATTATTATTATTACTACTACTACTACTACTACTACTACTACAGGTGAAGATAAGACCTTATTGATCCCTTGGTGAAATTCACAAGCTACCTGGCAGAATATATAGTAAAACAATTTGCTCCACCCTTACCAGCTGCAACATTAAAGTGAGTTAACCAATAAAGCATGAAGATAATTATCATCCAATAATATACATTAATCTGAAATGGGACAGTCTGCATAATGGGTACTTTTACTTTTTTTACTTGTAACAGTATTTCTTCACTGTGGCATTGCTACGAGATCTGAGTACTTCTTCCACCCTTGAGTAACAACACGCAAAACACATTTTGGAGGGGGACTTTAAACTAAATGGGACAGCCTACATACCAGCTTTGCATGAGCCTTCTTTCTTCAGACTGAGCAGTGTCATGAGAGGTAAACAGAAAAGTGATAGCTAACTGCTTGAGGAGAGTCTGAACATTTAGGATTTAATATCACTAGAAAAACACGGGATCTAATTACATTCCCAGCTGCTGTTAACAGCACTAATGTGGTTCCTAATATTGAGTGAAATAATAAATACCAGGATCTTGGAAACTTCCTTTGAAAATGTATGTGGGCTAATGTAGCACCACTCTGCAGGAACTCATCGACATGGTCATTAAAAAGATGGAAGTCCACATGCTCAGACCGCCTCTGGTAATACTAATGATGCCATTAACGCTATAAGGGGGCTTTCATTAACATCATTGTCACGAGCTACCTGCCTTCTTCCCAGACGGCGGACTGTTTGAAAGCTGAGCAGACGGCGACGACAGACAGCAGACTCTGTAGGGCCACTCGGGACGTTTCACATCCAAAAGGAAAACTCGCAAAGCTTCTTTAACACTAAAATCTGAGCTTGTAATCCACCAGCCGCCGCAGTCAGCTCAACTTCTGGTTCAGGTGTAATAAAGGTGTCTTCTTCCTCTGAAGTACGGACACTTCTCATCTACATGAAGCCTAAACAGTAAGTTTTAGTGGCGAGAGCTGTCACTCTGCGTCTCTTTCCGGGTACTAAATAAGTCATTATGAATACAGGCGGGAAACACAGCAGGAGTCACGTGGCACCGTGTTTCCGCTTTCTAACTCCAGTGTTATTCAAATGGCCTTTTTCATGGAAGACATTTTGACTTGTCGTAATAGGAAAAGGAAAACCACAGGTGTTACTAATAACAATAACGATGGCTCTGTTCTGTTCATGTGACCCAGTAAGCCATGGCAGTGTGACACAATGACACCAGGACCATGAAACACCATGAAGCCGAAGCAGCTAAATGGAATTCAGCAATCATTCATTTTATTATCTACACCTGTGCTTTTCCAACTGCAACATGTGTTAAAATGTCCTCTGTAAAGAAAACTCTATTAAAATGGTTAAAGTGGCCTACAGTCTAATACAGCAGTCCTGCAATAAATCCCACCTTCATGAAAGTTATCATGCTGGGTTTTTGTTGAAACTGTTTTAGAGAGGTGTTGATTCAACTTGGAGGCTGCAGTTTGTGGTGCTGCTGAAGTGTATTGCATTTTACAGAGAGGCCTACCCTCATTGATATAAATGGGAAGGACAAAATAATAGAAACACCGGAAACCTCTCTAAAACAGTTTCAACAACATCTTCATAGGATTTATTAGGATTTGCTTGCAGGATTGTTGTATTAGACTACATTAGTTTTAGCTAGGTGTACCTAATAAACTGGCAACTGAGTGTATGCATGTGAAAAATGGGATGTTACTAATCTGCTGTCTTATTACTGGATGATTCCAATGTTTTACCTGTACAGAAAGCCTTAATTTTCTTTTGAGTTACACAGACCAAGTCCATTTACTTTAGAGCATGCTCCAGATTTAAGGTGTACCTTAAAAAGTATGTATGCTCTGTAAACATACAAGCACAACTTTCTTATGATCATCCAGTTTTGTTGCTGCCTCAAACATTCACATGCTCTGAGGTGGAATACACTTTGTATCGATGCATTTCTAATCTATTTGTGTTAGTTGTGTTCTGCTTAGCAGACAGTGTTTTTAACTGAATATTTCAGTGTGTTTTAAGAAATACATTTTTTACCTCAAGTGATAATGACAGGTCAATTATTAAACCCAGATATACAGTGAGTCCCACAAAAGAATAGACCTGTGCCTCTGGGCTATTTCAAGCATGTTGAAAAAATGGTAGCAGGCATATCACGCCTGAAAATTCTCATTCATCCAGGCCAACGACTTTCTTAAAACCACTAAACTTGCTGTTTAGCTTTGAAGACATTTATCCAGACATCATCCAAGAGACTTTGTCAGTTCACGACAGAACTAGAACATACATAGAGCAAACAGTGAGGCCAGATCCCTTTAGTTCTTAACAGAGACAAATCAGATCATGAAATGTATGCATTTTCATCCCATTAATGCATGTCACTAACTCGACGTCTCCTCTCTCCTTCTGTCGCTTTCAGCAGGTGTTTCTGCCTCTGGAGCTGCAGAGACTGGATCTGTGGTTGTGGGCCACCTGCTCCCCCCCGTGTTCCTGCTCGACAACTGCTACTACAATTGTTATTATTAGTCTTATTGCTATTATTATCATTATTATTCCTATCACTATCATTCCTATTATCATTATTACTTTATTAATATTAATATTACCACTACCATTACATTATTATTATTTTTAAATTCTAGGGGGAATTTACATTGTGCTTCCCTAAAATGGAATTGAACTGAAATGACATTTGAATTATTTCAAATGTGTCTGGAAGTATATTGCATACTGGTACAGATGCTGCCAAACATGTCAGATTGGCCTGTTTTATTACCACAAGATTCCCCCTCCCCCCGGGACAATAATAATTTTGTTACTTTAGATTAACACCTGGAAATAGATTGTCTTGCTTGTGCTCACTTCAATAAGTTTTGCCTTACAAAATTAAATCTTCTTGTAACAGCTTTTGATATTGGGATAGGTGGATATAGATAACAAATGGGTGGATAGGTGGATGGATGTAACAGCATTTGGCTGTCTTAATATTTAAAATGAATGAAGATCAACTCTATTTGCATTTATTGTGATGGTAAGCCTTCACCTATATTCATGCACAAATGAACATGGGGTAATTTGGTTAACACTAATATTTATGTAGGAATATACACCATGTAAATTTTCACACAGGTCTCCTCTATAAAACAGATAGTCAACACAGGCAATAACGCAGGACCCGTCTGAAGGCCCTAATCATTTCAGCTGATAAAATGCTTTAGTGATGCATATTGCAAACAAATGTGGAAATAATTATATTAACACAAACCAACTAAAACAAAATAAATATGCGGCCCCTGAGGTTCTGAGGCCCAGGAGCAGTTCCCCTTGCCTTGTTGGTAATCCAGCCTTGTTTACATTAATGCATTTCTTTTTTTTTTCCTTTTTGCTCTCCCCATGAAAATACATTTCAATTCTGTGTATCAAAGGTGTATTTGATTGTGGTCTTTGTTTTTCACTGTGACACCTATTCATAAAAGAGACGATCTTTGATTTGGGATTTAAACGCAGGACGCACGTCACTTCCGCTTTCAGGGAGGAGGAATGTTCTTGATCATCAGTGTCTTCTCCCGCCAAAGTTATAGTCCGTACAAAACAAACCTTCATCTTGAAGTTTAATTTCTGTTCCCACATGCATTACTACACCATGCGATAATTTCCGAATGTGGTACCCAAACAGAAAGGGACATGTATGTTCCTTATTATCACCAAAACATCTAAGAGAAGAATTCAACAATAAAATCCGTGTGTGTGCCAGCGAGTGAACTAAAATACTGAACTACAAAACTATTGTAAGACAGCAAATGGGAAGTAATAGTGTCGGACATGTTCTCTGCCAACAGTAACTACTTATATTTGCATGCATGTGGCTTTGTAAACGCAGCCAGCAGCTGGAGCTCCAGTCTGCAGACAGTGTACCTCTGTGTGTTTTTATGGGTGGAGACTGAGGTCCTCCTCCAAAATATAGTCAGACAGACAACACAAATCAGCTTTACCACCAGCAGCCAGCTACAGGCCTTTGGAAGCTGAAAATTATCTCGCTCAGTTAGTTTGAAGTCCCGTACAGTACATTGGATCGGTTTGCTAACGTTACAAAGCAAGGTAAGTGCTAAATTAGCTAGTTTGGGGTTCAGTTTGTACAATGAGAGTCAACCACGAGAACTTCTGCAGAACCACTAGCGTTACTAATGAAAAAACTGAGCCATATTATCTTGCAAACCAGCTTCAAAGCAAACTATCCTCGACAGTTAGTATCAGCGGGACAGATAGGTTGACCGATTTACGGTGAAAAAACGTTAAAGTGATGTTTTGTGTTTCGGAGGTGACGTGTCTGTTTGGATGTCTCAGCTAGAAGATTCTACGAACAAGCTATTTATGGCGACTAAAGACAAAACAACCACATAGGCGTTGTTATTATAAGTACAATACTCTCTGCCTTTAAACGCGAGGCGGCAACAATTTTGACAAGTTAAACTGTACAAGACTTCGACATCTTTTAAGCAAGCATCCCGCGGCTGTCGTATTTAACTGTCTGTAGTTTAACGTTAGCTTCAGTTAACGTAAGCGCCACCTTCCACGTAACAAATGCTGTAGGTTAGCTACCTAGCACAAGTGTTTACGTTGAACGTTAGGTCTTAAGCCAACTGCTCCTATTAATATATTTAAACCTAACCAGGATGCACAGGGTGATAATGTTGTTTACCTACCAGTTAATAGTCACGACAGCTGCCAAACTCGTATTAAATAAGACTTCCCTTTGTTCATCTTTACGCTATGACTGAATAACGCTTTCGTCTGAGCAGATTTCACAACTTCTTAACGAGGCATCATCGACTTCCCAAGACAAAAATAACATTACAACTACTACAAAGCAGTATGCAACGAAGCCAAAACAGTGGTCTGAGATCAAATTAAAACAGTCAGAAAAGCTAAGTAATGTGGGTAACAGCTTTATGTGATTTCTGCTGTGGAGTTAATTCTTTTAAACCGTCATCTTATTGTTTTATTACTGTTTCCTTAAGTCCAGAAGACAAGGACTGTTAATACTATTTCAATATTAAACTTTGTTTTCAGCATCAGTTGTTTAGAGTTTCGAAATTCTGACCTTGTCTACTATTTTAACCTGTCCTGTTGTAGCCTTCAGCTCCGTGAGAGACTGTGAACAGGTCTGCCTTGTTTTAGGTTCAGCAGCACACCCAAAGCAAGCTCCTTTTTATTTTCTTTACACACTGTGTACATACTACAGCCCCATTCCTTACTGTTAATGTTCAGTTAAGGCTTTCTCTGTAGACGGTCACATAGAAAACAGTTTGTGTAATTGGATATTTGGATTAAAGGCTTTTAATAACACAGATAGTATGTAGCCTTGTCGCAGTGTGAAAGTTAAAGGAGCACATGTGCACCAGGTAGAACAAGGTGAGCAAGGTATTAATCTCTGTGTGGAATACTTCAATGTGCAAAAGTCAGGTACTTGTTTCTGCTGTTGCCCTCTTAATGTACAAGAAAGGAATAAACACATAAATATATGCAACAACAGGCACAGAGCTGTAACAGGGTTTACAGCATAACAGAGTCTACATAAGGATGCCGGGGGAAACCATTATAGGTAGCAGCATTCATGTTGAATCTCTTTCCCTGTAGTTCCCTACATTGTATATCTGTGTTTATTATGTGTCACTGTCTCTTATGGTAATTGTGTTATTTATTTTCCCAGAGATATGAGTCAGGTGGAGCAGGTGCCTGAGGACATGCCTGCATACCTCGAAGATGAACCAGGAGCTCCAGGTAAGTTTAGCTGCAAAGGTCCTGTGACAGTGAGACATTTCTGTTTATTCACCCCAAAGTGTTCAAAGGTTTTAGATCATGTTGTAGCACAGTTTTCAATCAAAGAAGTAAATGTGGGACAAATTATATGGAAATAAGGATTATGGATTTTATATGGTGATTAGCTATTTCTTCATGAATCAGTTACTATGATTGTTCTGTCGTAGAAAAGGTTTCAGTCGTAGTCATCTGGACACTGTTTTCAGAATCAAGACGTTTCTGCTCCCATCCGGAAGTCATTCTCAATTGTGGGAAAAAAATGGGACGGGAACTAGAAACTTAAGCTACTCTGTGTTACATAAGCCCTGCCCTCAGGAAGGAATCTACCAGAGTATCTGTTAATAGCTAGTTTCACCTGAAACTGACCTAATAGTTTCCAAGATGGCCCAGTAATCAGTAATCAGGCCTATTGTTTTCTGGCTGCACCTCCCTCATCACTATTCAGTACCTGATTAGCATGTGATTGGCGTGACCAAGGTGTTAATACACTGTGATAGACTTTGGGCAGATTGAATCTCAGACCACCATTTCTGTTCAAAGAGGGGTTCTCTTTTTTTCACAAAAATGGCTCCCCGTTCAAACCAACTCTTCTCTCTACTTAGAAGCTTCACCTCGCTGTCCTCAAATGTGTGGTTTGTAGCTTTTAGATGCAAATGCACGGCGCTCTGTAATCCTGAGTTAGCATGTCGTCTGTGCTGATAAAGTCTTTTGTGAAGTGGCTGTTTGGTTTCGCCTATGTACCGTTCTTTGCAGTTTTCCTCACTGCACTGAATGGAGTAGACTACATTGCTCTGTTTTTGTGTGGGCATCTTGTCCTTAGGGTGAACAAGTTTCTGTCTTAAAGTGTTGCCTGGTTTACAGAAAACAGGAACATCGTGCTGTCTAAAGATCCTTTGTAGTTTTTCAGACAGTCCAGATACAGAAGGAATGGAGACACCGTTCCTTCTTGGTTCAGTTACACTTTTGTCCTGTTTTTTGGCTCTTTTAACTTTGTTGAGAGCCCAAGTAGGATAACCACAGGCTGAGAGTGCATTCTGGACATGCCTTTTCTCCTCCTTCTTACCCTCTGAGCCGGTGGGCACTTCTTAGGCTCTAGGTTGTAATGTCCGGATTACACCCAGCTTGTGCTGTAGTGGATGGTGTGAGTCAAAGAGCAAGTATTGATCCGTATGTGTTGGTTTTCTGTACACTTCTATCTGGAGCTTTCCGTCCTCTCCTCTGAGAGTAGAACAATCAAGAAAGGCCAAGCGGTTCTCTTTGGCGTCCTCACGCGTGAACTTGATGTTGGGGTCCACAGTATTGATATGCTCTGAGAACGCTTCCAAGTCTTGTTTCTTGATTTTCACAAAGGTGTCATCCACGTAGCAGTACCAATGACTTGGTGGTGTGCCCGAGAACGAGGATAATGCCTTCTTCTCAAACTGTTCCATGTACAGGTTGGCCACAATGGGAGAGACCGGAGAGCCCATAGCACAGCCGTGAATCTGTCTGTAGAAGTGTCCCCGGAATTGGAAGTAGGTTGTGTTAAGACAGATGTCTAATAGTTTGCAGATGTGTTCAGGTGTAAGCTTGGTCCTTTGCTGCAAGGTGGAGTCCTCCTGCAGTCTTCTCCTCACCGCTTTCACTGCTTCTGAGGTCGGGATGCAGGTGAACAAGGACACAACATCATAAGAAACCATTACGTCATCTGAGTCCAACTGGAGATGTTTCACTTTGTCCACAAATTTCTGTGTGTTTTCCACATGATGTACTGTGTTCCCCACCAGCGGAGCCAAGATTGTAGTCAAATGTTTGGCTACGTTGTATGTGATGGAATCTGTGCTGCAAACGATGGGTCTGAGTGGAATATTCTCTTTGTGAATTTTGGGAAGGCCATAGATGCATGGAATGGCTTCCCCAGGGTATAGTCTGTAGTACAGAGGCCTGTCTATCACCTCCTCCTTCTCAAGCTTCTGTAGACAGTCTATAACCTTCTTCTTGTAGCCATTGGTTGGATCTCTTTTAAGTTTTTGATATGTGGTTGTGTCTTCAAGAAGGTTGTTGACCTTGGTTTCATAATCGGCTGTGTTCAGAATCACAGTGCAGCGACCCTTGTCTGCTGGTAGAATGTTTATGCTGTGATCCTTCTGCAGTGCTGAGAGTGCCCTCCTCTCTTCGGATGTAATGTTGGAAGGAGGTGGTTTGGCACTCTTTAGTGTTGCTGTGACACGTAGCCTCAGGTCTGCAGCCTCTGCTTCAGTCATGTTGTTCTTCCTAATGGCTGTTTCTGTGGCTGTGATGTAGTCCACTGTAGGGATGTGGTTGGATGTAACTGAAAAGTTGAGCCCTTTGGAGAGCACATCTTTTTCCGCCTGTGTCAGGATGCAGTCTGATAAGTTTTTGATCCAACTGTTTCTGTTAGCACACGTCTCCCTTTGTTCAGTCCCTGATCTCCTGTTGTGCTGGTCCTTTCCGAAATTCTTCTTATTCAAAAGGATGTTAAATTTCTTAATTTGCCGCTCCTTGCTCTTCCTATGTTGTGCACCCTGTGCTACCTGTGTAAAATCCATCACTCTTGAGGATTTCTTCTGGGACAATGCTTGTTAACTTCTTCTGCAAAAATTCTATTCTGTTCTTCAAATTGTCAATTCTTGAGTTATTTTCCCTGATCCTTTCACTAAGCATCTGGGTCAGGTTTCTTCTCCAAATCTTCTCTGCTCTGTGTCCTTTTACTGGTGGTTTAATCTGTAGGCTCTTGGGAATAATCTTGCTCTGCCTGCATCTTAGATTAAAACGGAGATGGTTCCTGTGGTCTGCTAATTTCCTGGCTGTGTTTTCGAGTTCCCGAACCAGAGCCACGGTTTTCTGCCCAAAATTCTTCAAAATAAGACGGTGTAGTCCCTCATTCGTCCAGGAGTGTTCTATCGTAGAAAAGATTTCAATTGTAGTCATCTGGACACTGTTTTCAGAATCAAGACGTTTCGGCTCTGGATCTGGTTCGGGAACTCAAACAGCCATTTTTGTGAAAAAAGAGAACCCCTCTTTGAACAGAAATGGTGGTCTGACATTCAATCTGCCCAAAGTCTATCACAGTGTATTAACACCTTGGTCACGCCAATCACATGCTAATCAGGTACTGAACAGTGATGAGGGAGGTGCAGTCAGAAAACAATAGGCCTGATTACTGATTACTGGGGCATCATGGCAACTATTAGGTCAGTTTCAGGTGAAACTAGCTATTAACAGATACTCCGGTAGATTCCTTCCTGAGGGCAGGGCTTATGTAACACAGAGTAGCTTAAATTTCTAGTTCCCGTCCCATTTTTTTTCCACAGTTGAGAATGACTTCCGGATGGGAGCCGAAACGTCTTGATTCTGAAAACAGTGTCCAGATGACTACGACTGAAACCTTTTCTACGATAGAACACTCCTGGACGAATGAGGGACTACATTATTGTGATTGTTCTGGTAAACTTCATATGTGCAGATTCAGTAGGTCAGTGTTCCTATGAGACAGAGGTGTGTGCTTTCTTTACAAAAGACATTTTTGACACATTATGGCTGTTTTTATATTTGAGTTATGGCACAAGTGTAAATGTTGCTGTGTGTATGTTAAAAAGAATGCACTTTGTAACAATGTTTAATTTCAGTTGCCCTAGAAAATTAAAATTTAATTAAACTGAAAGGGTGTAACAAACCTGTGGAAAAAGTAAATGATTGTAGAGCTGATACAATTAGTCGATTTAATTGAGAAGTCGATTGGCAGAAAATTAACTGGCAACTATTTTGATAATCAATACATTTTGTAAGTCATTTTTAATGTAAAACTCCAACCACTCTCTGGTTGCAGCTTCTTCGATTTCGTCTCTGTTTTATACATTTGTAAACTGAATCTTTTGGACTGATGGTTGGACAAAACAAGCAATTTGAAGACATCATCTTGGACTCTAAGAAACTGTATGGACATTTTAAATTATTTTCTCACATTGTATAGACCAAGTGAATAATTAATTGTGAACATAAACAACAGATTTATCGCTAATGAAAATAATTGTCATTTGCAGCCTTACATGACTGATTCTGTCTTTTTGAAAAAACATTTCTTTTTACATCCATGCTTTCCTCTCTAGTTACCTGCTGTAGATATGGTGTATTTTAATATGCGTGCAAGCATCTAAACCAAGTAAAGAAGACAACACCTTGTGTCATGCACTACTGAAACAAGTAGTTGATGGACAGAAAATGAATCAATAACTATGATAATCAATTAATCGTGTCGGTAATTTTTCAAGCAAAAATACTAAACATTTCCAGCTTCTCAAATGTGATGATTTTGTGTTTTTCTCAGTTTACCAGTGTGAATTGAATATCTTTCAGTGTTGGTCGGGCAAAACAAGTGATTTGAAGACTTTACCTTGAACTCTGGGAAATTTTGGTGGAAAACAGATTAATCACTAATGAATGTAATCAGCCTTAGTGTCATGGGCAATTTTGCAGAATCTTGTGTAATAACCTGATTATTTAGTATATCAGGGTATTTTGTGTTTTTGTTTTTTTTTATTTATGAGAATGTATACCATTTCATTATTATAATTGCATTGAGGCATTGTAATTTCATTTGTGATAAATCATTTCTTTGTTTATTATACAGTTAAAATATGCATTTGCATAGTGTTAAAAGTTTATAAATAGAAGAAGAATTCATAGTTTATTCAATAGGAAAGAAACCCAGTAATGTTTGTTTTGTTATTATTTGATTTACTAGAGTATACGTAATGACGCAACACTAGAGCGTAGAGAGAGAAAAAAAACACCACCCGAGAAGCGGGAAGGACGGAGCAGCAGTGACTGTGGCCGCACATTACACGAGCTAGCAAAACCTAGAAAAAGTGTTTGAAAACCGCGCTTCAGCACGCTTGGAAAACTTCCCCTTGTTTCGGAGGACTGCGGAGGACTCGCAGACGACTCGTTTAAATAGTTTTCTGAAGAGCTAAGCTAAAGTTGCTAGCATAATTTATGTCGGGGGAATTTCTTATAGTGAATACATTTGATTTAAAACTGAACCTTTTCAATATAAAAGCATAAAACGTATCCACTGTGTGAGTCTCGCATTTGTACACTGTAAAATCAACACTGTAAAAGGAAAATAACCACAAAGTAATTACATTTAGAGGTACCTGTTTATTGACAAATTATAAATTATTATACCTGAGAATCCTTTCATTTATTTCGAAGCTAGAATCATACTTTTACCCTAGACAAAGGTTTTATACATCGGGATGTCTCTTTTGCCAGTGTTAAATTTGGAAGTTAAAGGAGTCTATATACTGTAGTTATTCCTTGTTAATAACGAGCTGGTTGGCAAAAGGGTTACACTTGTGTAACATGTTATCATGGGTAACACATTGTTTTGTAAGTTGCACTTCCCCTGCTGTAAAAAAAAAAAAAAAAAAAAAAATCTGAAAAGGCCTGTGAAGATGCAGAATATTTGGAGTAGAGCTGAAATGATAAGTTGATTTATCGATTAGTCAAATTACAGAATTTGAATGTAACTATTTGAATACATGGCTTTCGGAAAATTGCGATGTGCAATCTTCACTATTTTCTGATGTTTCATAGACCAAACAAGCAATAGATTAATTTAGAAGATAATTGTCAGGTTAATTGATAATGTAAATAATCGTAATTTGAAGCCCTTGTTTGGAGCATTTCTGTCCTCTTACTCTTTGTCATTTGGCAGTGACATGTTGAATCTTAAAATGTTGCTCTTGTTGTTTTTAATCAGACGACAACAAGGACCACCCACAGACACAGCCGGGCATGCTTGGCAGGTTGGCGGGGGGTTTGTACGGTGCCACCAAGGGAGCTTTAGGAGCGACGGTGGGCGGTGTAACCTGGATAGGAGGAAAGAGTCTGGACCTCACCAAGACCGCCGTCAGCTCTGTTGCTGCTGTGCCTGTGATGGGAGTGGGGCTGGTTAGAGGAGTGTGCGCTGTAGCTGGAGGAGTGACTGCTGTCGGCTCTGCAGTGGTCAGCAAAGTTCCCGTAGGAGGAGGCAAAAAGAAGGACAAGTCTGACTGATGGGGAGAGGAGGAGAGTGAACGCTCACAGCTGAGCTGTATGGCTCACACTGTGTTTGCCTGTTTTAGTATTTGTGAGCAGGAAAAGAGCAACAGAGGACTCAAAGGTTTAGTGTATACATTTTGGTGAGGGGGTCTGTGCTTTGTCTTTTTTCTTTAGCTTCTGCCTTTGTGATTGTTCGTAAACCCACTTTCATATGCTTATGTGGCAAGGACCTACAAAGCAAGAACTACAAAGCAAGAACTACTAAGCAAGAAGACTCTCATGCTCTATTGTTAAAGGAAAATACACCAAACTACCGTCACCAGTGCCTGAAATCATTCAAATAAAATGTCCATGTTTCATTTTTGATAATAAGCCACAACACTGTTTTCACTGCAAACTGTTGTATTTGTCACTTAAGTTAAGTACCAGAGGAGAAGTGTAAATACACTTAAATTTCACTTGCAGGACAATCATGGATCAGTGATGATCTATAAATGATAAGGAGATTTTTCTTGGGGACTGGAAGTATTTTGCTGTCAACTGACAAACCCATGGATCTGAGAATTTTGTCAGTTTACATTAAATCACCTTTCTGTTCAGATAATCGCCTTTGTTCAGGATGCACAAATGAACAAATACATCTGATCAAAGATGTAATTTTAAGTACAGTCCAGTTTAATATCTAAACCACTTGCTGACTGGATTTTTAACTGGGGAATTTTTGTGACAGTTTCAGTTGTCCTCTGAATTCACATCGCCCTCTGGTGGTTGTATTCTCAGCTCAGTGGAAGGCAAGTCGTACTTTAGATGCACAGTCTGGTTTATTACAATAAATATTGTGTCACAATATAAAAGTCAGAGTATTTTGATTGCAATGAACTTTATTTCCAGTTATAGTATTACCTGATTCACTAAGACTATACTAGTTGAGTCTAAGTTCATTGAATAGCATATTATACATTGCACATCTTTTGACTAACTGTATACCGTATTATGATAGTTATTATGACATGTTGGTTAATGTCACTCTCAAATCAAAGTATATTAACATCTCTCCTTGAAAAACTAAAACTTCACTTTGGACACAAAAGCTTCATAATGTCATAAGTCTGTCCTACTGAACCAAAGCATGACAGTTTAGTTCCTCAACCCGAACGTTTCCCTATTGCTCCCCCATATTGCTTAGGGTCACTGTGTTTAATGTTGTAGGAGTCTGATGGCGGGTTTTCTTGACATTACAATCTGAATTTAAAGTGTCAAGTGCATTTTTAAGCTGACAAACCTGGAAGAGTATACATTGAATTAAAAAAAGGGCCTTTTTGTAAATCGACCTTTTAACTGTAAAATGCCATTCAAGCCTTGTTTGATGCAGAACTGCGGTTTCAAAGCTTTTGTTTCATAAGTGTTGCAGAAAGTTTTGCTAACAATGAGAATTTGTTAAAACATGGCAATACTATAATCAGAAATTGTTTAAATAAAACATATGCTGAAGGTTGTGAATGTATTGTGTTCCATCAATAACATAATTCTTACGAAAACATTCAGTATATATAATGTAAAACTAAAATGGTGTTTTAACTGTTTGTCTTGAATGACCTTCATGTTAAAAGTTTCAGTACATTAATAGAAATTTCCACACAGGTTTAATTTCAGAAGCTGATCTGCATCTTTCAAGCTCCATTCCAAGTTTTGTAAATGTATTTAGTTTGTAGAATGATTTTGTTATTTTAGTTTTATTTTTTATTATATAGATTAAGAGCGTTGAAGTAATGCTGCAAATACTGCAAGGCTTCATTATAACTCTTTTCAGTTGTCTCTATCTTGGTTGTAAAAGAATATCTACCATAGAGATTTTAACATGTTCTTAATTCATTATCTATATAACCTTAATCCTCTATCTGCATTTGTAAAACTTTATGAACAATGTTCACTCCTCTACTTTACAAAATAATTTACCTTGAGGTTTCTACAAAACAAAAAGATCAGTGACCTTGGGATAACATGATATTAAAAAGATTGAATTAACTATTAAATAAAAATGTGCACAGATGATAACATCTTTGTGATGCTGTATTTAGTACTGTATTTCTTTGAAATTGTACAATTTGTTTTAATGGTGCACCATTGTTATATGCCATATTACTAAATACAATTAAAACTGTATAAATTGTGTAAAAATTACATTTAACATCAAAAATAAGGATGTGGCCCGTTTACAACCCCTCACAAGATAAAGCTTTATCCCAAAATGTTTGGATTTCGTTAATATACTCTAAGTCTGGTCAATAATGGGTATGTCAGCTGACGAAGGTGACACAGATACAGCACTAGTAAGATGACATGAATTTTATGAGATCGGTTTTATATTTCTAAAGACTTAATTCTGCGATCACATCAAGACAATGGAATAGCTACCATTTATCATTTACAGTAAACATTTCTAGAAAAGTTTATTGTATTTTGCCAAATTGTTGAGCTCGACGCTGTGCTGTTTACTGCTCAGGGGCGCCCATGATCACTGGTCCAACAGACACCACAACCTTTGGCTCATCCGTCTTCTGGTCCGCAGCCTTGACATCTCTCTCTACAGACAGACATACAAACATGGTCAGATTTAATTGCATATTGCCCCTGAATTATACAGATTATAAATTCATCTCTTACTTTTTCTGAAGCATGATGGTTCACAGGAGCGGCCCAGTGCAGCAGAGCAAACAGCTGTACTGCAGTGAATGTACACCTGAAGATGGAAAACAGTGTTGGCTGAGCAATACAAAATATTATGTTGCAGCAGTTTCTCATCAGTGGATATATTTATTACCTGTTCCTTCAGGGGTTCCATTGATTTGGGGTCCACGAAGGTAAACATTTTGAAAATGAAACGCCTGTAGTGACTTGGGAAGTCCACACCAGAGAAGGGACCGACTGGAACCAGTGAGGACAAGTAGCGATCATCCCTGTATGGACACCTGGATGAAAAGAAAATGACATCAAGGCAACGACAATGAAATTAAATCGAATAAAGAAGTCAATGTTTTCATAGCATTCATTTCCCTATTCCTAGTGAGCAGATTTGACAGAAGTGTAACCTCTGCCAAAAATTGAACATGTTGTCATAAACAGGACAGTGTAAATTGGTGCTTTAGTTACCCGTCTATCAGAATGTCCCACTGGGGCAGACTGTGAGGGTTGGGGCTTGTGGTTGTCCAACAGCGACCAAGAGTCAGGATAAGGTTGGGATCTGTCTTTTCAATGAGTTGAACCTGCACGTACACAGGGTCCCTCAGTACTTTGGTCACAGGATAGTCTGCCTCCGTATAGAAAGAGCTGTAGGCCACATCCACTGTGAGAGCAGAGATACCTGTCAGTATAACAGCCAACATTATGAAATGACCTACAAACAGGCTGACACACACTTACCTTCATTACAACCCTTTGTATTGCATTGTCCATTAGCCAACTTCAGTTGTACTCTGATGGGCCCCAAAGCAGCAACAGGTAGTGGAGGATCTTGTAATGGTAACACTTCTACAACCAGAGTTTCAACAGAAGTGCCGATGTACCTACACTGGAAGAGCAATCTGAAAAAGAGAACTGGCATTATGTTTTTTTGTTTATTAGTGCAATGGGACATGGTACAAAAAGGCGACAAATTAGACAGACATAAGTGTAACAAAATATATAGACAATAACAAAAAACAGTAAGCCATAACAGAGGTTATGATTTGAATTTGGTACATGTTTTTTGTTAGTTAGTTAGTGGGAGAACTTCATATAGACATTTAGTATTTGTATGTTGTTGTGTGCATGTATGAAAGTGTGTTGTGTAAGTGTGTCATGTATTCATATGTGTAAATTTGACCAGAGGAAAAAGAAAAGAAAAGAAAATACATACTGTAAATATGTGCACATACATGCACATATGTATATTATATAATAATACTAATAATAGTAACAGCAACTTGGGTTTTGCAGGAGTTCAGTGCAGCTGGGGGGGTCTAATCAGTCCCACCCTTACTTTTTTCCCCTTACATCCCCTTGCATTTCTTGTACTTGCATTATGTTTCTTGATCAGAGCCTCTATTTTAACACTGTAACACAAAAGAAAATGATCACCTACTCATACTGGCTGTCCCTGGTAATAGCTCCAAGAGGCCCAACTCCCACTTCATATGAGGAGGACATCCTGTTCTGATATATTATAACACCAGGCTCCTCCTATAAAAAGCAAGAAAAACAGTGGCATTGTGGGGTAAAAATATGCATAGGGGCCTGTAGGCCCTATTTAAGGTTGTTTTCATTTGTTGAAAATTAGAGAAATTCAAGGTCTTACCATAACAACGGAGCTGCAGGCAGTAACAGGAAACTGGTAGATGGCAAATTCTGAATTAGAGTCAACATGTGTACAGCTTTGACCTTGTCCCAACAGTGAGATTGAGTCGAGGTCAATGTTGGGCAGAGTGGCATCTCTGGCCACTACTACAATGAACTGGGCATCCTTGGTGCACTGGACAGTCACTGGTGGCACAAAATGGGCATTGATGGGTTAAAAGATTAGATATTATAGACCAAATGTAAAAAAAAAAAAAAAAACATTAAGATGAAGAACACCTTTATTACCAAATTAACAGAAGATTATTCTTTGAGTATAATCATGCTTTAACTTTTTGCATCCTCCATTGCCGTTCACAGTACACTATTTAACCAGTCAGTATAAGGCAACCAGAAAAAAAGTTGTCTTTGAAAAGAATGATGGTAGTTTTAAAAACTAACCTGCCTTTCCAAAGTAGCAGCCTCGGCCATCAAAGCAGCAGTTTAAAGCATCACATCCAGCAGCAGAGACATCAGCCCCACCACATGGGATTCTTACGTTTACTGCCACCTCACAACTCTGGACAGGAGATTGCGTTGCCGCACTTGGCTTGTAAACGGAAGGTGTCTGTGGCACTGCAGGGGACTTTGGTTGCTGAGGTTGAGGAACCTGCTGGTCCTGATCGTACTGAGGAAACTTTGGTGGTAGATGAGGTGGAAGGACCGGTGGCACTTGAGGATACTGAGGATACTGAGGAACCTTTGGTGGTAGATGAGGTGGAAGGACCGGTGGCACTTGAGGATACTGAGGATACTGAGGAACCTTCGGCGGAAGAGCAGGTGGAAGGACCGGTGGCACTTGAGGATACTGAGGATACTGAGGAACCTTCGGTGGTAGAGCAGGTGGAAGGACCGGTGGTACTTGAGGATACTGAGGAACCTTCGGCGGTAGAGCAGGTGGAAGGACCGGTGGCACTTGAGGATACTGAGGATACTGAGGATACTGAGGATACTGAGGAACCTTCGGCGGTAGAGCAGGTGGAAGGACCGGTGGCACTTGAGGATACTGAGGATACTGAGGAACCTTCGGCGGTAGAACAGGTGGAAGGACCTGTGGTACTTGAGGATACTGAGGAACCTTCGGCGGTAGAACAGGTGGAAGGACCGGTGGCACTTGAGGATACTGAGGAGCCTGAGCTTCTACCTCAGTACCAACTAAGCACCCGAGCAGTGCTAGTGCCAATAAAGAGGTGACACTCCAGCACTTTGCCATGGTTTAACAGCAGTTTGACCTGGACAGTCCCCAAGTGTACCACTTGCTGCCACATTTATATGTGACTAGTTTTAACAACCCCACCTCTGAGGCCAAATCACCACCAATCACAGTTTCCTATCTTTCCAATAGCCACTTAAAAGCTTCAGGGGTGTATTATGTAATGTTTTTTTTTTTTTTTTACATTATTCAAGTTCACAAGATCAGTTGTATGGGTGAGACAAGAAGATGAAACACGTGTGTCCTATCAGATCAGGTCACTGGGTTGGATGACAGTCTGACATTAAAGTTTTTATTGACAAGTCCAACATTTGGGTCACAAAAACCTTTATCAAAGGTATTTGTGGCCTCAAGCTTTATTTGTCACTTAATGTTTATTTTACTAGTGCACAGTGGCGAACATACTGATCTTTTCTCTGGATCTGTAACAAAGTTTGCCTTAATATGCACTTCAGCCCAAACTAGGTCTGTCTATATGTTTGCTTTGTTGCTGTGTAGTCCATTATGAACATATTCACTCATACTACCATTATTTAAACACAACCATGTTACAGTTTCCTAAACAGAGAGCTTTAAATCCACTGCTAGACAAACGTGCTGCAACGTTTCATGTCAGCATAGAAACGTCTTTAAGCCTAGGAAGACTTCTAGATATGACTCTATACAGTATTGCATAATTATTGTAGCTAGGGAGGTAACAGATGAACAACGTAAAGGTCTTTTATTGTACAGTTGTAATAACTGTCAATTGTACAATGAAATGGCGTCACTATCACCAGTCTTTATTGTTTAAAATCTGAACATCTCACTGTGTGGTACTGATTCATGGAATGATATTTGTGTCAGTTCTGAGTGCATGATTGGACATTTTGAGCACAGAAAAAGATTTTTTCAAGCACATACATTCTATTTTGTAAACAAATTATTATACTACGAATAATTTAATGTGTGCAAACAAAAATCTATTCTGTGCCCAATAAGTTTGCTATTTTCCACATAAGTGCAAAATAATAAACCTCTCATAAAATATCAGTGATGACACGTGTTGAAGAAAATTTGAATTCCTGTAGGGAGCTCTTAAACTGCTGATTAAAACAATCAGTGGAATAGCATTTAAATCATAAATTAAATCATAGTGTTACAGTATTGAACCATTTTCTGGGACCATTTTGTAAACCTCTTTAGCATTACAGCTAATCAGATCCATGATATTAAAGAGAACATCCACTCTAAAATAAAATTCACCTTATTTCTACATAGTTACACAGCTCAGTTTGAACTTGTGACTTTAAACAGTTCTCTTTCGACAGATTGTTGTGGTGATCATGTTATGTCAAAACAAATCCTGGAACTTCTCCACAGAAAGTCAATAAAGGAAGAAATTCTAATATCCTTCCTTCACAGCCCTACACAGGATGAGAAGTAGGAACTAGAGGTAAAAATAGGTGCATTTGCTCAAGTATTGCTCTGTATTTATACTTTAAGTATTTCTATTTTGTGCTACTACAGTATACCTCTACACAACAACCTTTTTGACAGAAATATTGTACTATTTATTCCTCTATATGTACCTGACAGCTGTAGTCACTAGTTACTTCACAGATTAATATTTACATACACAATATACTGTGTGATAAGCTAAGAAATATGATGATTTTTTGTAGATTAAATTACCCACAAGCATACACATTAATGTACTGATAATTGAACACACAAAGGAGGCCTTCTTTATAATGAGTACTTTTACTTTTGACAATTTTAACTGCATTTTGCTGCTCTATACTCTGTAGTTTTATCAGTTAAACGACTTTAACTTGTAATTGCATAGTGGTACTACTGTATTACTTTATCTTACTGTATATAAAGGGTCTTCCACCACTGTACAAGATAAATTTGATCTATTAACAATGTTTTGATTTTGCCAATATGATACTTTATATTGCTGGTCTACACTTGACATGTTTACTGACAAATACTGTACATACACCCTCGTGAGATGGCATGAATTTTGAGTGAAAATATTCAATTTTAAGGACTTAATTCTCATGCCATGACAGTTGTGTCCAATAGAACACAATATAACTCATTTGCAGTTTTCGACAAAAAGTTTATTTTGAATTGTTTTATTTATATATTTTATTATTTTGGAAACATCATTATAAACAAAGTTCAGTATTAATACCAACAGTCCATATTTATTAGAATGTCACTGAGTCCAGAAAAATGGATCGAAAAGTCATACATTACAGTTTTAACCCATCTGTTGTATCTCCTGTGGGTTTAAATAACTGCTTATTAACCCTTTCAAGCAATGTTTTCAAACACATTTTCTTGCAACTTGGAATTGCCCTGATTTACCAATAATAAGGTACTCCTGTGCAGTCCAATCCAATGCTATATTTGTGAAGCTTAAAATGCATTTTGAATTACATTTTTTGTTGAGAGTGTGTCAGACAGGAGTTGATTTAACTATATGGTTATTATTGATGCTGTAGTTGTGGTATTGTGCTGAATTGAATTATACTTAGAGATGTATCTAATATTCTGTTCGCCTCCTTTATGTAAATGAGTGCTGACAAAACAATAGAAACACTTTTAATACAATGCAATCCAATAAAACTTCACCACTAAATACATCCTCAAACATTACCAGTTAAGTCAACACCTTGCTGACAAAGTGTCAACAAAATTGCATTGTTTTGTAAAGCTGTGTTTTATGAGATGAGCTTTTATAGCACATCATAGCTTTTGTATATAGTTTTATTGAATGCAAACTTACAATATTTTGGAGATCTTCCTGCAGCATACCACTCTTTTTCATTTCATAATACTAATAACAGAACCATGTTAATGTTCCAAATATTTTATTAAATGTTCATAGCCAAATTGTTGAGCTCGACGCTGTGCTGTTTACTGCTCAGGGGCGCCCATGATCACTGGTCCAACAGACACCACAACCTTTGGCTCATCCGTCTTCTGGTCCGCAGCCTTGACATCTCTCTCTACAGACAGACATACAAACATGGTCAGATTTAATTGCATATTGCCCCTGAATTGTACAGATTATAAATTCATCTCTTACTTTTTCGGAAGCATGATGGTTCACAGGAGCGGCCCAGTGCAGCAGAGCAAACAGCTGTACTGCAGTGAATGTACACCTGAAGATGGAAAACAGTGTTGGCTGAGCAATACAAAATATTATGTTGCAGCAGTTTCTCATCAGTGGATATATTTATTACCTGTTCCTTCAGGGGTCCCATTGATTTGGGGTCCACGAAGGTAAACATTTTGAAAATGAAACGCCTGTAGTGACTTGGGAAGTCCACACCAGAGAAGGGACCGACTGGAACCAGTGAGGACAAGTAGCGATCATCCCTGTATGGACACCTGGACGAAAAGAAAATGACATCAAGGCAACGATAATGTAATTAAATCGAATAAAGAAGTCAATGTTTTCATAGCATTCATTTCCCTATTCCTAGTGAGCAGCACAAAAATTGAACATGTTGTCATAAACAGGACAGTGTAAATTGGTGCTTTAGTTACCCGTCTATCAGAATGTCCCACTGGGGCAGACTGTGAGGGTTGGGGCTTGTGGTTGTCCAACAGCGACCAAGAGTCAAGATAAGGTTGGGATCTGTCTTTTCAATGAGTTGAACCTGCACGTACACAGGGTCCCTCAGTACTTTGGTCACAGGATAGTCTGCCTCCGTATAGAAAGAGCTGTAGGCCACATCCACTGTGAGAGCAGAGATACCTGTCAGTATAACAGCCAACATTATGAAATGACCTACAAACAGGCTGACACACACTTACCTTCATTACAACCCTTTGTATTGCATTGTCCATTAGCCAACTTCAGTTGTACTCTGATGGGCCCCAAAGCAGCAACAGGTAGTGGAGGATCTTGTAATGGTAACACTTCTACAACCAGAGTTTCAACAGAAGTGCCGATGTACCTACACTGGAAGAGCAATCTGAAAAAGAGAACTGGCATTATGTTTTTTTGTTTATTAGTGCAATGGGACATGGTACAAAAAGGCGACAAATTAGACAGACATAAGTGTAACAAAATATATAGACAATAACAAAAAACAGTAAGCCATAACAGAGGTTATGATTTGAATTTGCTACATGTTTTTTGTTAGTTAGTTAGTGGGAGAACTTCATATAGACATTTAGTATTTGTATGTTGTTGTGTGCATGTATGAAAGTGTGTTGTGTAAGTGTGTCATGTATTCATATATGTGTAAATTTGACCAGAGGAAAAAGAAAAGAAAAGAAAATACACACTGTATATATGTGCACATACATGCACATATGTATATTATATAATAATACTAATAATAGTAACAGCAACTTGGGTTTTGCAGGAGTTCAGTGCAGCTGGGGGGGTCTAATCAGTCCCACCCTTACTTTTTTCCCCTTACATCCCCTTGCATTTCTTGTACTTGCATTATGTTTCTTGATCAGAGCCTCTATTTTAACACTGTAACACAAAAGAAAATGATCACCTACTCATACTGGCTGTCCCTGGTAATAGCTCCAAGAGGCCCAACTCCTACTTCATATGAGGAGGTCATCCTGTTCTGATATATTATAACACCATGCTCCTCCTATAAAAAGCAAGAAAAACAATGGCATTATGGGGTAAAATTTCATTTGTTGAAAAGTAGAGAAATTCAAGGTCTTACCATAACAACGGAGCCACAGGCAGTAACAGGGAACTGATAGATGGCAAATTCTGAATTAGAGTCAACATGTGTACAGCTTTGACCTTGTCCCAACAGTGAGATTGAGTTGAGGTCAGTGTTGGGCAGAGTGGCATCTCTGGCCACTACTACAATAAATTGGGCATCCTTGGTGCACTGGACAGTCACTGGTGGCACAAAATGGGCATTGATGGGTAAAAAGATTAGATATTATTGACCAAATGCAAAAAAAACAAAAAAACATTAAGATGAAGAACACCTTTATTACCAAATTAACAGAAGATTATTCTTTAAGTATAATCATGCTTTAACTTTTTGCATCCTCCATTGCTGTTCACAGTACATTATTTAACCAGTCAGTATAAGGCAACCAGAAAAAAAGTTGTCTTTGAAAAGAATGATGGTAGTTTTAAAAACTAACCTGCTTTTCCAAAGTAGCAGCTTCGGCTCTCAAAGCAGCAGTTTAAGGCAGAACATTGAGCAGCAGAGACACCAGCAGGACCACATGGGATTCTTACGTTTTCTGCCACCTCACAACTCTGGACAAGAGATTGCGTTGCCGTACTTGGCTTGTAAATGGAAGGTGTCTGTGGCACTGCAGGGGACTGCGGTTGCTGTGGTTGAGGGACCTGAGGATACTGAGGAACCTTTGGCGGTGGCGGAGGTGGAAGGACCTGTGGCGCTTGAGGATACTGAGGAGCCTTTGGCGGTGGAGGGGGCGGATGGACCTGTGGCGCTTGAGGATACTGAGGAAACTTTGGCGGTGGAGAAGGTGAAAGGACCTGTGGCGCTTGAGGATACTGAGGATACTGAGGAACCTTTGGCGGTGGAGGAGGTGGAAGGACCTGTGGCGCTTGAGGATACTGAGGAACCTTTGGCGGTGGAGGAGGTGGAAGGACCTGTGGCGCTTGAGGATACTGAGGAGTCTTTGGCGGTGGAGGAGGTGGAAGGACCTGTGGCGCTTGAGGATACTGAGGATAGTGAGGAGCCTTTAGTGGTGGAGGGGGTGGAAGAACCTGCGGCGCTTGAGGATACTGAGGAGCCTTTGGTGGTGGAGGAGGTGGAAGAACCTGCGGTGCTTGAGGATACTGAGGAGCCTTTGGCGGTGGAGGAGGTGGAAGGACCTGTGGCGCTTGAGGATACTGAGGATACTGAGGAGTCTTTGGCGGTGGAGGAGGTGGAAGGACCTGTGGCGCTTGAGGATACTGAGGATACTCAGGAACCTTTGGCGGTGGAGGAGGTGGAAGGACCTGTGGCGCTTGAGGATACTGAGGATACTGAGGAGTCTTTGGTGGTGGAGGAGGTGGAAGGACCTGTGGCGCTTGAGGATACTGAGGATACTCAGGAACCTTTGGCGGTGGAGGAGGTGGAAGGACCTGTAGCACTTGAGGATACTGAGGATAGTGAGGAGCCTTTAGTGGTGGAGGAGGTGGAAGAACCTGCGGTGCTTGAGGATACTGAGGAGCCTTCGGCGGTAGAGGAGTTGGAAGGATCTGTGGCACTTTAGGATACTGAGGATACTGAGGAGCCTTTGGTGGTGGAGGAGGTGGAAGGACCTGTGGCACTTGAGGATACTGTGGAAACGTTGGCGGTGGAGGAGGTGGAAGGACCTGTGGTGCTTGAGGATACTGAGGAGACTTTGGTGGTGGAGGAGGTGGAAGGACCTGTGGTGCTTGAGGATACTGAGGATAGTGAGGAGCCTTTGGTGGTGGTGGTGGTGGGACCTGTGGCACTTGAGGATACTGAGGAAACTTTGGTGGTGGAGGAGATGGAAGGACCTGTGGTGCTTGAGGATATTGAGGAGACTTTGGCGGTGGAGGACGTGGAAGGACCTGTGGCGCTTGAGGATACTGAGGAGCCTTTGGCGGTGGGGGAGGTGGCAGGACCTGTGGCGCTTGAGGATACTGAGGAAACTTTGGCGGTGGTGGAGGTGGAAGGACCTGTGGCACTTGAGGATCCTGAGGAGCCTTTGGCGGTGGAGGAGGTGGCAGGACCTGTGGTGCTTGAGGATACTGAGGAAACTTTGGCGGTGGAGGAGGTGGAAGGACCTGTGGCGCTTGAGGATACTGAGGAGCCTTTGGTGGTAGAAGGACCTGTGGCGCTTGAGGATACTGAGGAGCCTTTGGCGGTGGAGGAGGTGGAAAGACCTGTGGCGCTTGAGGATACTGAGGAGCCTTTGGCGGTGGAAGGACCTGTGGCGTTTGAAGATACTGAGGAGCCTTTGGTGGTAGAAGGACCTGTGGCGCTTGAGGATACTGAGGAGCCTTTGGCGGTGGAGGAGGTGGAAGGACCTGTGGCACTTGAGGATACTGAGGAGCCTTTGGCGGTGGAAGGACCTGTGGCTCTTCAGGATACTGAGGATACTTAGGAGCCTTGGGCGGTGGAGGAGGTGGAAGTACCTGTGGTGCTTGTGGATACTGAGGAGCCTTTGGCGGTGGAGGAGGTGGAAGGACCTGTGGCGCTTGAGGATACTGAGGAAACGTTGGAGGTGGAGGAGGTGGAAGGACCTGTGGCGCTTGAGGATGCTGAGGAGCCTTTGGTGGTCGAAGGACCTGTGGCACTTTAGGATACTGAGGATACTGAGGAGCCTTGGGCGGTGGAGGAGGTGGAAGTTCCTGTGGTGCTTGCGGATACTGAGGAGCCTTTGTTGGTGGAGGAGGTGGAAGGACCTTTGGCGCTTGAGGATACTGAGGAAACGTTGGCGGTGGAGGAGGTGGAAAGACCTGTGGCGCTTGAGGATAATGTGGAAACTTTGGCGGTGGAGGAGGTGGAAGGACCTGTGGAGCTTTAGGATACTGAGGAGCCGTTGGCGGTGGAGGAGGTGGAAGTACCTGTGGTGCTTGCGGATACTGAGGAGCCTTTGGTGGTGGAGGAGGTGGAAGGACCTGTGGCGCTTGAGGATACTGAGGGAACGTTGGTGGTGGAGGAGGCGGAAGGACCTGTGGCACTTGAGGATACTGAGGATACTTAGGAGACTTTGGTGGTAGAGGGGGTGGAAGGACCTGTGGCGCTTGAGGATTCTGAGAAGCCTTCGGCGGTGGAGGAGGTGGAAGTACCTGTGGTTCTTGCGGATACTGAGGAGCCTTTGGCGGTGGAGGAGGTGGAAGGACCTGTGGCGCTTGAGGATACTGAGGAAACGTTGGCGGTGGAGGAGGCGGAAGGACCTGTGGCGCTTGAGGATACTGAGGAGCCTTTGGCGGTCGAGGAGGTGGAAGGACCTGTGGCGCTTGAGGATTCTGAGGAAACGTTGGCGGTGGAGGAGGCAGAAGGACCTGTGGCGCTTGAGGATACTGAGGAACCTTTGGCGGTCGAGGAGGTGGAAGGACCTTTGGCGCTTGAGGATACTGAGGAACCTTTGGCGGTCGAGGAGGTGGAAGGACCTTTGACGCTTGAGGATCCTGAGGAGCCTTTGGTGGTGGAGGAAGTGGAAAGACCATTGCTGCTTGAGGATTCCAAGAATTCACTGAGTCCTGAGCTTCTACATCTTTACCAACTAAGCACCCGAGCAGTGCTAGTGCCAATAAAGAGGTGACACTCCAGCACATTGCCATGGTTTAACAGCAGTTTGATCTGGACAGTCCCCAAGTGTACCACTTATGTGTGCTGCCACATTTATATGTGGCAGCACACATATTTAAAACATATTTATATGTTTTAACAACCCCACCTCTGAGGCCAAATCACCACCAATCACAGTTTCCTATCTTTTCAATAGCCACTTAAAAGCTTCAGGGGTGTATTATGTAATGTTTTTTTTTTTACATTATTCAAGTTCACAAGATCAGTTGTATGGGTGGGACAAGGAGATGAAACACGTGTGTCCTATCAGATCAGGTCACTGGGTTGGATGACAGTCTGACATTAAAGTTTTTATTGACAAGTCCAACTTTTGGGTCACAAAAACCTTTATCAAAGGTATTTGTGGCCTCAAGCTTTATTTGTCACTTAATGTTTATTTTACTAGTGCACAGTGGCGAACATACTGATCTTTTCTCTGGATCTGTAACAAAGTTTGCCTTAATATGCACTTCAGCCCAAACTAGGTCTGTCTATATGTTTGCTTTGTTGCTGTGTAGTCCATTATGAACATATTCACTCATACTACCATTATTTAAACACAACCATGTTACAGTTTCCTAAACAGAGAGCTTTAAATCCACTGCTAGACAAACGTGCTGCAACGTTTCATGTCAGCATAGAAACGTCTTTAAGCCTAGGAAGACTTCTAGATATGACTCTATACAGTATTGCATAATTATTGTAGCTAGGGAGGTAACAAATGAACAACGTAAAGGTCTTTTATTGTACAGTTGTAATAACTGTCAATTGTACAATGTAATGGCGTCAATATCACCAGTTTTTATTGTTTAAAATCTGAACATCTCACTGTGTGGTACTGATTCATGGAATGATATTTGTGTCAGTTCTGAGTGCATGATTGGACATTTTGAGCACAGAAAAAGATTTTTTCAAGCACATACATTCTATTTTGTAAACAAATTATTATACTACGAATAATTTAATGTGTGCAAACAAAAATCTATTCTGTGCCCAATAAGTTTGCTATTTTCCACATAAGTGCAAAATAATAACCTCTCATAAAATATCAGTGATGACACGTGTTGAAGAAAATTTGAATTCCTGTAGGAGCTCTTAAACTGCTGATTAAAAGTCAGTGGAATAGCTTTTAAATCATGAATTAAATCATAGTGTTACAGTATTTGAACCATTTTCTGGGACCATTTTGTAAACCTCTTTAGCATTACAGCTAATCAGATCCATGATATTAAAGAGAACATCCACTCTAAAATAAAATTCACCTTATTTCTACATAGTTACACAGCTCAGTTTGAACTTGTGACTTTAAACAGTTCTCTTTCGACAGATTGTTGTGGTGATCATGTTATGTCAAAACAAATCCTGGAACTTCTCCACAGAAAGTCAATAAAGGAAGAAATTCTAATATCCTTCCTTCACAGCCCTACACAGGATGAGAAGTAGGAACTAGAGGTAAAAATAGGTGCATTTGCTCAAGTATTGCTCTGTATTTATACTTTAAGTATTTCTATTTTGTGCTACTACAGTATACCTCTACACAACAACCTTTTTGACAGAAATATTGTACTATTTATTCCTCTATATGTACCTGACAGCTGTAGTCACTAGTTACTTCACAGATTAATATTTACATACACAATATACTGTGTGATAAGCTAAGAAATATGATGATGTTTTGTAGATTAAATTACCCACAAGCATACACATTAATGTACTGATAATTGAACACACAAAGGAGGCCTTCTTTATAATGAGTACTTTTACTTTTGACAATTTTAACTGCATTTTGCTGCTCTATACTCTGTAGTTTTATCAGTTAAACGACTTTAACTTGTAATTGCAAAGTGGTACTACTGTATTACTTTATCTTACTGTATATAAAGGGTCTTCCACCACTGTACAAGATAAATTTGATCTATTAACAATGTTTTGATTTTGCCAATATGATACTTTATATTGCTGGTCTACACTTGACATGTTTACTGACAAATACTGTACATACACCCTCGTGAGATGGCATGAATTTTGAGTGAAAATATTCAATTTTAAGGACTTAATTCTCATGCCATGACAGTTGTGTCCAATAGAACACAATATAACTCATTTGCAGTTTTCGACAAAAAGTTTATTTTGAATTGTTTTATTTATATATTTTATTATTTTGGAAACATCATTATAAACAAAGTTCAGTATTAATACCAACAGTCCATATTTATTAGAATGTCACTGAGTCCAGAAAAATGGATCGAAAAGTCATACATTACAGTTTTAACCCATCTGTTGTATCTCCTGTGGGTTTAAATAACTGCTTATTAACCCTTTCAAGCAATGTTTTCAAACACATTTTCTTGCAACTTGGAATTGCCCTGATTTACCAATAATAAGGTACTCCTGTGCAGTCCAATCCAATGCTATATTTGTGAAGCTTAAAATGCATTTTGAATTACATTTTTTTGTTGAGAGTGTGTCAGACAGGAGTTGATTTAACTATATGGTTATTATTGATGCTGTAGTTGTGGTATTGTGCTGAATTGAATTATACTTAGAGATGTATCTAATATTCTGTTCGCCTCCTTTATGTAAATGAGTGCTGACAAAACAATAGAAACACTTTTAATACAATGCAATCCAATAAAACTTCACCACTAAATACATCCTCAAACATTACCAGTTAAGTCAACACCTTGCTGACAAAGTGTCAACAAAATTGCATTGTTTTGTAAAGCTGTGTTTTATGAGATGAGCTTTTATAGCACATCATAGCTTTTGTATATAGTTTTATTGAATGCAAACTTACAATATTTTGGAGATCTTCCTGCAGCATACCACTCTTTTTCATTTCATAATACTAATAACAGAACCATGTTAATGTTCCAAATATTTTATTAAATGTTCATAGCCAAATTGTTGAGCTCGACGCTGTGCTGTTTACTGCTCAGGGGCGCCCATGATCACTGGTCCAACAGACACCACAACCTTTGGCTCATCCGTCTTCTGGTCCGCAGCCTTGACATCTCTCTCTACAGACAGACATACAAACATGGTCAGATTTAATTGCATATTGCCCCTGAATTGTACAGATTATAAATTCATCTCTTACTTTTTCTGAAGCATGATGGTTCACAGGAGCGCCCCAGTGCAGCAGAGCAAACAGCTGTACTGCAGTGAATGTACACCTGAAGATGGAAAACAGTGTTGGCTGAGCAATACAAAATATTATGTTGCAGCAGTTTCTCATCAGTGGATATATTTATTACCTGTTCCTTCAGGGGTTCCATTGATTTGGGGTCCACGAAGGTAAACATTTTGAAAATGAAACGCCTGTAGTGACTTGGGAAGTCCACACCAGAGAAGGGACCGACTGGAACCAGTGAGGACAAGTAGCGATCATCCCTGTATGGACACCTGGATGAAAAGAAAATGACATCAAGGCAACGATAATGAAATTAAATCGAATAAAGAAGTCAATGTTTTCATAGCATTCATTTCCCTATTCCTAGTGAGCAGATCTGACAGAAGTGTAACCTCTGACAAAAATTTAACATGTTGTCATAAACAAGACAGTGTAAATTGGTGCTTTAGTTACCCGTCTATCAGAATGTCCCACTGGGGCAGACTGTGAGGGTTGGGGCTTGTGGTTGTCCAACAGCGACCAAGAGTCAAGATAAGGTTGGGATCTGTCTTTTCAATGAGTTGAACCTGCACGTACACAGGGTCCCTCAGTACTTTGGTCACAGGATAGTCTGCCTCCGTATAGAAAGAGCTGTAGGCCACATCCACTGTGAGAGCAGAGATACCTGTCAGTATAACAGCCAACATTATGAAATGACCTACAAACAGGCTGACACACACTTACCTTCATTACAACCCTTTGTATTGCATTGTCCATTAGCCAACTTCAGTTGTACTCTGATGGGCCCCAAAGCAGCAACAGGTAGTGGAGGATCTTGTAATGGTAACACTTCTACAACCAGAGTTTCAACAGAAGTGCCGATGTACCTACACTGGAAGAGCAATCTGAAAAAGAGAACTGGTATTATGTTTTTTGTTTATTAGTGCAATGGGACATGGTACAAAAAGGCGACAAATTAGACAGACATAAGTGTAACAAAATATATAGACAATAACAAAAAACAGTAAGCCATAACAGAGGTTATGATTTGAATTTGGTACATGTTTTCATATATGTGTAAGTTTGACCAGAGGAAAAAGAAAAGAAAAGAAAATACATACTGTATATATGTGCACATACATGCACATATGTATATTATATAATAATACTAATAATAGTAACAGCAGTTTCGGCATTGCAGGAGTTCAGTGCAGCTGGGGAGGTCTGATGAGTCCCACCCTTACTTTTTCCTTTACATTTAATTGCATTTCTTGTACTTGCATTATGTTTCTTGATCAGAGCCTCTATTTTAACACTGTAACACAAAAGAAAATGATCACCTACTCATACTGGCTGTCCCTGGTAATAGCTCCAAGAGGCCCAACTCCCACTTCATATGAGGAGGACATCCTGTTCTGATATATTATAACACCAGGCTCCTCCTATAAAAAGCAAGAAAAACAATGGCATTGTGGGGTAAAAATATGCATAGGGGCCTGTAGGCCCTATTTAAGGTTGTTTTCATTTGTTGAAAATTAGAGAAATTCAAGGTCTTACCATAACAACGGAGCTGCAGGCAGTAACAGGAAACTGGTAGATGGCAAATTCTGAATTAGAGTCAACATGTGTACAGCTTTGACCTTGTCCCAACAGTGAGATTGAGTCGAGGTCAATGTTGGGCAGAGTGGCATCTCTGGCCACTACTACAATGAACTGGGCATCCTTGGTGCACTGGACAGTCACTGGTGGCACAAAATGGGCATTGATGGGTTAAAAGATTAGATATTATAGACCAAAAAAAAAAAAAAAAACATTAAGATGAAGAACACCTTTATTACCAAATTAACAGAAGATTATTCTTTGAGTATAATCATGCTTTAACTTTTTGCATCCTCCATTGCCGTTCACAGTACATTATTTAACCAGTCAGTATAAGGCAACCAGAAAAAAAGTTGTCTTTGAAAAGAATGATGGTAGTTTTAAAAACTAACCTGCCTTTCCAAAGTAGCAGTCTCGGCCATCAAAGCAGCAATTTAAAGCATCACATCCAGCAGCAGAGACATCAGCAGCACCACATGGGATTCTTACGTTTACTGCCACCTCACAACTCTGGACAGGACGTGGCTTGTAAGTGGAAGGTGTCTGCGGCACTGCAGGGGACTGCGGTTGCTGTGGTTGAGGGACAGGAGGATACTGAGGAACCTTTGGTGGTGGAGGAGGTGGAAGGACCTGTGGCGCTTGAGGATACTGAGGAGTCTTTGGCGGTGGAGGAGGTGGAAGGACCTGTGGCGCTTGAGGATACTGAGGAGCCTTTGGCGGTGGAGGTGGTGGAAGGACCTTTGGCGCTTGAGGATACTGAGGAGCCTTTGGTGGTGGAGGAGGTGGAGGGACCGGTGGCACTTGAGGATACTGAGGAGCCTTTGGCGGTGGAGGAGGTGGAAGGACCTTTGGCGCTTGAGGATACTGAGGAGTCTTTGGCGGTGGAGGAGGTGGAAGGACCTGTGGCGCTTGAGGATACTGAGGAGTCTTTGGCGGTGGAGGAGGTGGAAGGACCTGTGGCGCTTGAGGATACTGAGGAACCTTCGGCGGTAGAGCAGGTGGAAGGACCGGTGGCACTTTAGGATACTGAGGATACTGAGGAACCTTCGGCGGTAGAGCAGGTGGAACGAACGGTGGCGCTTGAGGATACTGAGGAGCCTGAGCTTCTACCTCAGTACCAACTAAGCACCCGAGCAGTGCTAGTGCCAATAAAGAGGTGACACTCCAGCACTTTGCCATGGTTTAACAGCAGTTTGACCTGGACAGTCCCCAAGTGTACCACTTGCTGCCACATTTATATGTGACTAGTTTTAACAACCCCGCCTCTGAGGCCAAATCACCACCAATCACAGTTTCCTATCTTTCCAATAGCCACTTAAAAGCTTCAGGGGTGTATTATGTAATGTTTTTTTTACATTATTCAAGTTCACAAGATCAGTTGTATGGGTGGGACAAGGAGATGAAACACGTGTGTCCTATCAGATCAGGTCACTGGGTTGGATGACAGTCTGACATTAAAGTTTTTATTGACAAGTCCAACATTTGGGTCACAAAAACCTTTATCAAAGGTATTTGTGGCCTCAAGCTTTATTTGTCACTTAATGTTTATTTTACTAGTGCACAGTGGCGAACATACTGATCTTTTCTCTGGATCTGTAACAAAGTTTGCCTTAATATGCACTTCATCCCAAACAGTGTAATGGCGTCACTATCACCAGTCTTTATTGTTTAAAATCTGAACATCTCACTGTGTGGTACTGATTCATGGAATGATATTTGTGTCAGTTCTGAGTGCATGATTGGACATTTTGAGCACAGAAAAAGATTTTTTCAAGCACATACATTCTATTTTGTAAACAAATTATTATACTACGAATAATTTAATGTGTGCAAACAAAAATCTATTCTGTGCCCAATAAGTTTGCTATTTTCCACATAAGTGCAAAATAATAACCTCTCATAAAATATCAGTGATGACACGTGTTGAAGAAAATTTGAATTCCTGTAGGGAGCTCTTAAACTGCTGATTAAAAGTCAGTGGAATAGCTTTTAAATCATGAATTAAATCATAGTGTTACAGTATTGAACCATTTTCTGGGACCATTTTGTAAACCTCTTTAGCATTACAGCTAATCAGATCCATGATATTAAAGAGAACATCCACTCTAAAATAAAATTCACCTTATTTCTACATAGTTACACAGCTCAGTTTGAACTTGTGACTTTAAACACTTCTCTTTCGACAGATTGTTGTGGTGATCATGTTATGTCAAAACAAATCCTGGAACTTCTCCACAGAAAGTCAATAAAGGAAGAAATTCTAATATCCTTCCTTCACAGCCCTACACAGGATGAGAAGTAGGAACTAGAGGTAAAAATAGGTGCATTTGCTCAAGTATTGCTCTGTATTTATACTTTAAGTATTTCTATTTTGTGCTACTACAGTATACCTCTACACAACAACCCTTTTTGACAGAAATATTGTACTATTTATTCCTCTATATGTACCTGACAGCTGTAGTCACTAGTTACTTCACAGATTAATATTTACATACACAATATACTGTGTGATAAGCTAAGAAATATGATGATTTTTTGTAGATTAAATTACCCACAAGCATACACATTAATGTACTGATAATTGAACACACAAAGGAGGCCTTCTTTATAATGAGTACTTTTACTTTTGACAATTTTAACTGCATTTTGCTGCTCTATACTCTGTAGTTTTATCAGTTAAACGACTTTAACTTGTAATTGCAAAGTGGTACTACTGTATTACTTTAGCTTACTGTATATAGGGTCTTCCACCACTGTATTTTCTCCGGACCAAAAACTAAAATACAACCTTTCAAGAAGTACATAAGTAAATATTCTTTATTTTTCTTGCAAAATGTTTTGTTTCTGTTTTCTTAATTCATTTTGCACAAGGGTCTTTTTTTAAATGTATTTGTTATTTTATTGTTGTCTTTTCTGTTTTTTTAATGTGTTTTGAGAGTCAGTTAAAATAATATAATCAACAAATACATTATGATTTATTATTATGGATAAAGATAAGAGTTTATTGATCCCTTGGTGAAATTCACAAGCTACCCAGCAGTATATATAGTAAAAATAATAAGCCCACCTTTATCAGCTGCAACACACAAGTAATGTACATATTAATGCATCAGTAATTATAATTCAATGTTATAATATACATTATTCTGAAATGGGCTATTCTGCATAATGAGTTGGTACTTTAAGTATGTTTTGATGCTAATACTTTTGTACTTAAAGGGACAGTTCACCCCAAAATCGGAGATAGAAACTATCAGTAGAAAGAAAATAGTTCCTACATGAGACCGCTCACAACAAACCTCTGGATTATCTTGCCATATAGTCCCATTATATTCAAAACATGCAGACATCTCTACGGCCGATATCTCCAAAACTTGGCAACTCACACCAAAACAATCTAGATGGATCAATAGCACTACAGGTAAGAGGAAAAATATGTATTTTTGATTTTGGGGTGAACTGTCCCTTTAAGAGTTTGAATGCAGGAATTTTACTTGTAACAGAGAATTTCTATACTTTTGTATTGCTAATTTTACTTAAATAAAAGATTTGAGTACTTCTTCCACCTCTGAATAAAAATTTTTTACAGTACAGTAAGTTTACATTCGACTTTAGGGTGGGTTTTCCCTTTAAGGAGCTCAGCCATGGTGGACTACATTTCCCACAATTCCACGCGGTCTAATTCTCCGTGAATCATTGAGTCTGTGCGTCCTGTTCACAGGAGCTGAGCGTTTCAGTGTGCGCCACCGAGGAGATGAGCGGGTCAGACCAGCTGACATAAGACTTTATGGTGAGGTGTTTGTACCGGCGGACATGTCTGTGTCATCCACGCAGAACCCAGACACGACCAGCCGGAGGAGGAGGCCGGCTGAACGCACACAAGGTGAGCGGCTCAAGCTCATATTTAGCTTGTGGTAATAAAAAACAACAACTTTATTTGTAACGAGGCGACGGTGTCCTTAACAGCAGTCGTCATTAACGCTACATTCTCCATTTTAAATCTGTTAGCACACTGTGTTGTAGTATTCACTCTGATATCGTTATGTGAATAAAAGAGTTTAAGACGGGCAGCTCGGTATAGACAGGGCTGTTGCCGGACTGTCTCGTCGCATTGATTACGACTTAGTTGCCCCCAGTGTGTGTGTGTGTGTGTGTGTGTGTGTGTGTGTGTGCGCGTGCGTGCGTGCGTGCGCACGCGCCAGTACTTTCTGATTCTAAAGTTAAAAAAACTGCCAAATCTGTTAGAGTCTAATATAGGTAAGTTACCAAGTGTGAGTTCATGAATTATGTGCTGAAATCACTTTCATGTATGCCCGACTTAATCTAGGCAATAATAAAGTAGTGAGTAGTGAATTAAACTAATACTGCCAAACCCCCTCCGTCAGTGCACAATCCCTAACACTCGGTGGTTTCTTTTAAGTTTCAGGAAGCAAATACAAAAACAGAAAGGGGAAACAAAACAGGACTCTACCTAAAATGTGTGGAGACACTGTTTTGAAGTGTTTAAAAGGGGAAGTCACGATTATTGTGCTCGTTTGTCCCTTGATGCCAGCGGTGTGTCAGTATTTATTCATTCATCAAGGCTGTATCTTGTGAGAGGCAAACTCTTGGTGTGAGCGAATGAATGATGTTAGTAATATGACTCAGCCTTTCTGACTCTGTAAAGAAAGAACTGTAGGGCAGATATGGTGTGTAACTGACACGGACCAGCATCAAGTCAGTGCACGTGGACGTTGTTCTCAAGACAAAGACTTGTTTGATTAATTAATTATGGCAGTCTGTGATTCTTCATATGTCTTATTATCTCTCCCATAAATGCAGGAGTATGTGACATGACAACTATTTTAAGTCAGTTGTGGTCCAATATGCAACTTACACTAGTGTGGTGTGGAAAACGGACTTACATTTTCATAGATTATGGATTTGTCAATAAGGGAGAAGAAGTTGATGTAATTTTAAGAATTTTTAACCAGGTAATTTAACTTTTTGTGGAAAAAACAGATCAGACACAAATTATTATTTAAAGCACAATAGTTTTATATGTCTTAAAACATGTCTGGAGGAGATGTTTAGATGAAAACTCTTCAGAATTTTGGCACGCTGTAAATAAAACCTTAAAACTGCCCTAGTAAAATTAATACAATCAATTCAGCAGTTGACTGTATGATTGAGCAACACACTCAAAAGTCACAGGTTTAGGCACAATTTTGTCTGCTTATTAACATGTTAATAACATCCAAGAGTCATTGTCCATTCACTGCTATACCAAAACAATACATTAAATTAAATAATATTTATATTAGTTAAATAAAATTATTTTAATTACTTGACGATTAAGTAAAATATCATTCTATACTATGTCTACGACAACAAATAATGCGACTACCTGGCCCATGGACCAACAGTACAGTAACCTTATGATCTGTGTTCTCAGTAGTATCAGTACATACTGTCTTTGTACTTTTCATTAAAGGATTGTATTTCCTGTAATAATTTTATC